>NC_049996.1:10151502-10189116 GCF_000003815.2 Branchiostoma floridae
AGGATTGGTCCCCGGGGGGCCCAGGTGTCAGGAGGCCTTTTGTAAAGCCTGGGGCTTTGATTAGACTTCATATTGCTTGGCAAAAAGTGCCCCAAACAGGGGAAAATGGTAAAATCTGCTCACCCTGTCACAAGGGGACTCTTCTCCCCCAATTTGGACCCCAAAATTTGTATTTAAAAGCGGTTCAACCCCACTTTGGGGCAGATACTGGGGGGGCCCAAACAGAATGGGGGGGGGTGTAGGTGTGCCCTTGGGGGCTTATATATCCTTGGGGGCTAATGTGTTCCCCCAAATTGGTTATGTGGGCAATAGAAAGGATTTACCTGACTCAACTGACTGAAATTTCTTAAGAAATTCTGCCATTTTAGTGTTTTGGGGGCTGATTTCTTACTTTCTGTACCTTTTATTGACAATGCATTATGCACTCTCATAAAATGCTTCAAAGTGTAACCTGAGCGCTTTTCAATACAGCTTTAGGTGTGTAAATGGTTAGAGACTACTCTCCTTATGCTAGAAAGATCAGCTTTTAACTTTTTCTTCAGTTTGTGTCACTTTTTGGTGAATGCTATGGCGCCTATCAAATGCCTCAGACCACTGCCAAAGCCTTGAGGAAAGTCCTCTGACACCTGCCATGAGATCTACTCCCCTGGGAGCATTCTTGGTCAGAAAGCTTTGAAACTTGGGATAATGTTTGACAACTCTTACCCGCATCATGCGAGATGATTGAAATTTGTCAATTCTCAAGTTCAGGGGGGTGACATTGTCAGGGCAAATGTCAGTATTTCCGGACTTGCGCAGATGACCCAGTTTTAGTGCCCTCAGAATGCTTAGGTAGGGTTGGGAAAAGTGGCTGTAAAATTGTTTTTCTTGGGATATGTTTGGATTTTGGGGGTGCATCTTATAGGCAAGGGTTGTAGCTTCTATATTGTGTTGAAAAAACAGATTTTTAGTGATATTTGTGGTTGCAGTAGGCCTTAGAAGTTAGGTGTTTTGGTGTTGTTTACATGCAGTGAAAGGGGGTGAAAAGGTCTCCCACCTATGTTTTCATGGCGTATAATATAATTCCGCCGTAAATTTTTTCCCTTTTTTGTCGTTAAATTACTCTTCAGAGGTCGGACAACCTTGCCAATGTGAGTTTTTCATGTTCTAAAAGTCAGGTAGGTGATTTTTGACAGCCTCTTTCTCCCATGATTCCCATTGTTAAGAATATGCATAGGAAATATTGAAATTTAGCCTGCATGCTTTCGGTAGGGTATTCTAGTTCAAAATTGGCAAGTGTCAAGACACTCCAAGTGATGCGGGAAGGGTTGTCAAGCATCGTCACAAGTTTCAAAGACTTCACGGAGACCCTACCCCTAGGATTGGTCCCCAGGGAGCACAGGTGTCAGGAGGCCTGTGGTAAGGCCTGTGGCTTTGATTAGACTTCATATTGCTTAGCAAAAAGTGACACAAACAGGGGAAAATGGTAAAATCTGCTCACCCTGTCACAAGGAGACTACTCTCCATCAATTTAGACACCAAAATTTGTATCTAAATGCTGTTCAACCACACTTTGGAGCAGATACTGGGAGTGCACAGAATGGGGGGGGGGGGTGTAGGTGTGCCCTTGGGGGCTTATATATCCTTGGGGGCTAATGTGTTCCCCCAAATTGGTTATGTGGGCAATAGAAGGATTTACCTGACTCAACTGACTGAAATTTCTTAAGAAATTCTGCCATTTTAGTGTTTTGGGGGCTGATTTCTTACTTTCTGTACCTTTTATTGACAATGCATTATGCACTCTCATAAAATGCTTCAAAGTGTAACCTGAGCGCTTTTCAATACAGCTTTAGGTGTGTAAATGGTTAGAGACTACTCTCCTTATGCTAGAAAGATCAGCTTTTAACTTTTTCTTCAGTTTGTGTCACTTTTTGGTGAATGCTATGGCGCCTATCAAATGCCTCAGACCACTGCCAAAGCCTTGAGGAAAGTCCTCTGACACCTGCCATGAGATCTACTCCCCTGGGAGCATTCTTGGTCAGAAAGCTTTGAAACTTGGGATAATGTTTGACAACTCTTACCCGCATCATGCGAGTTGATTGAAATTTGTCAATTCTCAAGTTCAGGGGGGTGACATTGTCAGGGCAAATGTCAGTATTTCCGGACTTGCGCAGATGACCCAGTTTTAGTGCCCTCAGAATGCTTAGGTAGGGTTGGGAAAAGTGGCTGTAAAATTGTTTTTCTTGGGATATGTTTGGATTTTGGGGGTGCATCTTATAGGCAAGGGTTGTAGCTTCTATATTGTGTTGAAAAAACAGATTTTTAGTGATATTTGTGGTTGCAGTAGGCCTTAGAAGTTAGGTGTTTTGGTGTTGTTTACATGCAGTGAAAGGGGGTGAAAAGGTCTCCCACCTATGTTTTCATGGCGTATAATATAATTCCGCCGTAAATTTTTTCCCTTTTTTGTCGTTAAATTACTCTTCAGAGGTCGGACAACCTTGCCAATGTGAGTTTTTCATGTTCTAAAAGTCAGGTAGGTGATTTTTGACAGCCTCTTTCTCCCATGATTCCCATTGTTAAGAATATGCATAGGAAATATTGAAATTTAGCCTGCATCTCATTTTGCGTCTCGGGACAGATTCCTAGCGATCTCTAGTGTAACTGCAGCAGCTTCTAATCTTCAAGCAGATGTGTGACACACGATATTTGGTGTGCAGATCTCTTTCCGGCGTTTTGTTCAATGTAGGAAATAATGCTGAAAAAATAAGCACACCTCAAAGGAAATGTACAAAACAAAGCAAAAGCCCAGATATTGATTGGTTTTGCCTATTTACGTAAAGCGACACGTTTTAGCTGAATCTGTAATGACTCTTTGACTTTGACTTTATTTAGATCCACTCTTTCTATATCAACTTGATACATCTTATCGAAAATATATACAAGGGGTGTCACCAACACTACTTTAAAGTTTTTTCCATAAAAACGTCTATCTGTCGAGCTAACGCGCGACTTGAAAGTTGAGGCAAAAGTTTTAGAAACTTGAAACCTCATCCTCCTCGATGAAAATGGAATGTTCCGTCTCGCTGTGCACCTTGGGAAACCGGAAGTAAACGTGGACATCATCGCTGGAAAATTCGTCTGTTAGCAACGCACGTTTCAGCGTTATTACAGTCTTTATAGGGCATCTAAGTTATTTCTGAGCACATAATGGCTACTGTAGAGGAACTGCAGACCAGAGTCAAACAACTGGAAGAAGAACTGGAACGAGAGAGGACTCGAAATCGCGGAGGAACTGATGGGGGAGGGGGGCGGAAGAAGATTGACCAAATGAGCTCGGAGGTTGTGGATTCTAACCCTTACAGGTTTGGCGATGCTGTGTTTTTACAAGTCTTTTACTTCATTTGCCACATGGTCCAGTCAAAAAGACAACAGGTTCTGCCTAATGCAGCGTAGAAATGGACATTTACTTGATCGACGGACACTAATCTTATCGACCATATGGGAGAAAAGTTCGTGGACTTAAGAATAAGTCGGCATGACAAACTCTTGAAATCAAATTTGTTTTCTTTTTTCTACATGTCAGCCGGCTCATGGCTCTGAAGAGAATGGGGATAGTTGACAACTATGAGGTAATGTCACCTTATTTTGATATGCTATGTTTGCTTCTGTAAGCATTTTGATATGCTATGTTTGCCTCTGTAAGCATTTTGATGTGCCATGTATTACTATTTGCTACTGTATTACTATTATCAATGAATTTATTCATTCATTTGTAGTATCTGTTTGTGAAATCTTTGTACCATAAGTTTTTTTAAGTTTTTTTCCAACAAACTAGTACTTTAGAAAGAGTCCATCTAAAATGTGCTTACTACTTTTGTTCTTGCAGAGAATTCGTGATTTCACAGTAGCGATTGTCGGTGTAGGTGGAGTTGGGAGTGTCACTGCAGAGATGTTAACAAGATGTGGGATCGGAAAGGTAATGCACCTGTAACATCTATGTAAGCTGTCATGGGCATTGGAGATATAACAGGCTCTGAGAATATGACGTCTTCATTCTATTGTATTCTATTCTATTCTATTCATGGCTCATGGCTTGTATTGTTGCCATGTTTCATGTCACCTTTAAGATAAAGACATGTACAGTCAAACCTGCCCAAGCGACCACCTCTTCTTAGCGACCACTTGGCCATTACGACCGCTTTTTCTCGGTCCCAAAAATTTTCCCCATTGACGTAAAAATTAAGGGACCTCTTTACAATGACCACCTGGCCAACGCGACGGCGACCACCAAAAATTGGGACCAATCTCTGCCCATAATTCTCAAATCTTAAGTGTCATCGATTTCCAACGATAACTACCACCATTTTGTGCCAAAATTGGCTAGTTTGCGTCGGATTTTGACTACCATTACAATGTTATGTTCAAAATAAAGATGGTGGCGGATGCACGCGTGTGTGCTTGCTATTTTCCATTTAACACAGCAGAAACCATTTAAACTAAGCATTGGGCATGTTGTGAGTCGATACTCTTCTAACCAACCACCTGGCCAAATCGACCACTTTTCCCGGTCCCCTTGGTGGTCATCTAGGGCAGGTTTGACTGTATAAGTACACGTCAAAGGCAAAGGCCCCTAACTTGTTAACAGTTCTTGACTTCACCATACTTTATACATGTTCAGATAAATACAGCCTCTGTTGTTCAATGTCCAGTGTTGTTAATAATGTCTCAAACATTCAAAGGCCTCATCCTTTGATGCATGAGCAGTTGGATCTGTGAAGGAGTGTATAGCACAACATAGAATGATATGAACTGAACCCAAGTTTCCAGGCATTCTTTGACAGATATTCTATTGTTTTTTGTGTGTTTCAGTTGTTGCTGTTTGACTATGACAAGGTAGAACTGGCCAACATGAACCGACTCTTCTTCCAACCACACCAGGCAGGACTCAGTAAGGTCCAGGCAGCTGAGATTACTCTCAGGTCAGCCGGGGATTTTATACATGCATGATGCGTTCTTTATTCTATAGGCTTATGGTGCAATGCAGCTTTGCTACTCTTACATTTTCAGTTAAACAAACAGGGTCATCCCTATTAATACTATAGCTACTAGTACTTTGGTATAGATGGCAGCTTTACAGTTAAACTGCTCTGAGTGTTTTATATTGTTTGAAGTACATTACAAAATATGATTTTACGATTCTACGTCTTAATGTTACCATACTGCTGTGACATTGAGTAATCCTGCATCTAATAATTGTCTGACACATGTAGTTTTGTTTGTTTTTAGAGACATCAATCCAGATGTTGAGTTTGAAACACACAACTACAACATCACAACTGTAGACAACTTTCAGCACTTTATGGACAGAATAAGGTGAGTAAGAGAGTGTGGCTGTATTGATATTTCATATGTGGTTATGTTTTTGTGGATACAATATACTAGTATTCAATCACATAGCCCATGAAGTATTGATGGAGGGGATTTGTCCCAAGAATTACATGCTGTGAATATGTAAGATTTGGTTACCAGTAATTTGTGAATATGTAAGATTTGGTTACCAGTAATTTGTTTGATTTTCCCTCTCCAGCCATGGCCATTTGAAAGGCGACCGGCCGGTGGACCTAGTTCTCAGCTGTGTGGACAACTTTGAAGCTAGAATGGCCATCAACACGGTACATTTCAACCAACAGTGTTCTTTTTTGTTTTGCCAAGTCCTTTTTTAACCTCCTTGGTCATACAACACATGTACCATTAAAGTGCTTCACCACTCAGACACTACTGATACTTCTAAGTAAAACAAGATATTTATTGAGTGGGAGGCACAATTGCATGCTGTTTTCAAATGAAAATTTTAGTTGAGTGCTTGAGATCCTTTTAAAGGCTTTGAAGTCTTCAATCTGTAACTAACAAAAATATGACTTACACACAGAAATACATACAGTGGACCAGATAACTATGTTCTATGCAAAATTCTGTTCTACTAGTTCTAAATTTATTGCTATATCATTGTTTACTGATTCTATTTTTGTATCACAGGCATGTAATGAACAAGGCCAGGTGTGGATAGAGTCAGGTGTGAGTGAAAATGCAGTGTCAGGCCACATACAGGTGATCAAGCCTGGAGAGACTGCATGTTTTGCTGTAAGTAGTGCCTTGTTTACTGATGTTTTCAATGTTTTCTGCCGCATGCATCCAGAAAATTGATCTCAACAACACAAAGAATTATCAGGTTTCATATCTTCAGAGAACATGATATATTAATTTGACATTCTGTTGTGTTGATTGGCTCATTTCTAACCAATCAAGGAGCCCATGAGTGAGTTTTCCACCTGTTTTGCAGTGTGCACCACCATTGGTGGTTGCATCAGGAATTGATGAGAAGACCCTGAAGAGAGAGGGAGTGTGTGCAGCCAGCCTCCCAACCACCATGGGCATTGTGGCAGGATTCCTCGTGCAGAACACTCTCAAGTGAGCTTATCTCTTGTTGTTGTTTTGGAACCAAAGCACACCAAACTATATTACTTATTTGAATATAAAATGACACTGTAGGCACTGTTGTTTATCATAAAAAAACTTTTGATAATTGAATGTTTGATAATTCAAAATGCTGGAAGGGCAACTGTTACACACGCCTTAACTTTTGTCTGCTTTTGTCCTTAATTGCTTAACCTTCTACCTTGCTTAACCTTAACTAATAGAGCATTGGTAGCCAAACAGTTACAAATGTACTTCAGTGTGCTAAGAGTTAAAAAATCTGCTTGATAGGAATTGACAACAAATAAAAGTTAGAGTCTACCTAAGATGGCTTTGTTGATGTAGCCTGGGTACCATGCTATTCCTTGCACTCCCTGCCCTTAAAAGATTTTAAAGTTATCTTTGATGTTCTGAGAGAGTTTTAGGATACTACATGTACAGTTGAAGCCATTTAATGGCACACTCCATTTGCCAGCGCATTTTGTGCAATTATCAGAATGGTGCAACAAAGCAAAGTTATGCAGCTGAACTGCATCACCACAGGATTTTGGTATTTGGTGCAATTAACAGAAGTGTGCGGCATTAACTGGCTTCTATTGTAGTAGTATTGTGGTACAGAAATGATTTTTGTAAACCTAACAGATACCTGCTGGAGTTTGGCAGTGTCACCTACTACCTTGGCTACAATGCCATGCAGGACTTCTTCCCTTCCATGGCCATGAAGCCCAACCCAAACTGTGATGACTCATTCTGTACAAAACTGCAGACGGAATATCAGGTAGGCTGTTGGGTACAATGTACGTTTTGTGTACTACCTTTTTTCCATAGCAGTTTGAATTTTCAAATGGTGTTATGTATATCCATGCTCCAAATAATACACAAGGTGATTTACATTAAATCATTCTCTCAAATGTAGTTCTTATATCATTATAGGGGAACATTCATTTCTAAGAATTTTTACAAATAAAGAACTTTATTCAAGGATGAAGACTTCACAGCAACATAATACACTTTTCCCATGTAGGATATGTTACAAGTAGTCAGTATGTTTGTTTGTTTTCTTGTGCAGGAAAAGCTGTTAGCTCAACCTAAAGAAGAAGCTAAAGAGGAGACTGTAGAAGAAGTGGTACATGATGCTAACGACTGGGGTAGGTAAATGCAGAAAGCAAACAGTATAAAGATAAGAACATTTTCTATTTTTGTTGTTATGTATAATAGTCTCTTCTCTTGTCTTCCACATACCTCTTAATCTGATTTTGTTTGTAAGTCCACAAACATTAGCTAGTAATTCTCTGATATGTAGCAAGATTATATCTGACTCTTGCTTACAACAATGAATGTTAGAGTGTAGAAGGACTCTATGAAGGATGTAAATTGCTACTGGAGATGTAATTAGACAAAGGAACTCCCTCCTCTCACAGGTATTGAGCTGGTAGCAGAAACAACAGAAGAAGAACTGAAAGCAGCATCACATGGACATGTACCAGAGTTGGTGGAAGGGGTACATGTAGCGTATGTCAGACCAATGACACAAGAGGTGACTTACACCTTGTACTTCTCTTTGAATATGCATAGGCTTTGTGAGAAAGTGAGATAAATAAATTGTTAAGCATATTTCTTACATACTCAGTGATACTGACTCTACATGCACGCCCAGTTACCGTCCTAGTTACTTTGGCTCCCATACTCTGTTACATGTGTAGTTTGTTTGTTAGAGAGCAGGTGCTTTATGGTTAAATCTAAAGTATGCTTAGTCAAAACCATAGAAGTTCTAATCTATCAACAAAACTACTTCATTGTTGATACCGTTATTTTTTTATTTGACATTAACACTCCCTCCCTCCCTTACAAACTAGTCTGGTAGCCCATGTAAACTACATGTAACAAGAATGACACTCTGGCTATCTGCATGCTTAGCTGCCACTAATTTCATCATAAACATATCTGTGCAGCCAACTAAAGCTTTATTCTGTTCCACAGGATGAGGAGGGGGCTGCAGGTCTCACAGTGGATGATCAGGAAAGTCTGGAGGATCTCATGGCAAAGATGAAGAGTATATAGCAATGCATTCTGGGAGGAAGCAAGGCATTGTGGGTAGAAAAAAGTTGAACAATTTAAAGTAACAAAAAAGTTACCATTTTGTGTCCTGCAGTTCTCTCTTTACATCACTATCTTTATACAAAGTAAGTCTATAACGTACTCCACCCAGGTGTAAAAAAGTTGGACAGATAAAAGGAGAGGGATGGGCTCTGCCTTCCAATACCATGCCCAAGACACAGTGAACAACAACCTACTGTTCCTATGGCCTCAAAAAGGCTTCATTTACCTTTACCTACCTTACAAAAATACACAGTATGATAGTTAAAGAATTGCTATGAACATATCAAACTTAGATGTTTACAGCTTTCTTCACTTTTGTATGCTGATAACTGCTAGTCTCTTTGCAACAAGAGACTTTTTGAGAACCCACAGCTTCTAAGTACAATTTGTTACAAAGTGCCAAGTATCTCAGACTGCTCACAAAGCTCATAACAATGTTGTGCATAAAACATTGGGAAAAACATTGACAGGATAGTCAATGTATGTGGGTTGCACTTTGCCCATGTGGCATGCTGGGATAGTAGCAAAAAGAAAAGAAAAAAGTTGAACTGATGAAGTCTTATTGATCCCAAAGAAGGCAACTGTGGTCTTTAGAATTTGATCCATGAGTGTTGGAGGAAAGTTTAGCATTGTACTATGGTGTAGTCTTGTTGAGAATAGAAAATGGATCTCCTAAGACTCCAAAAAACACACTACATCATGAAACATTCCTTATTGCTTGAAATGCTGACAAATGAGTGTTGGAGGAAAGTTACCTTACAGTTAACTTGATGCATGGCTACCTTTATACATGCTGAGGCTGACTTCTGTGCAGTGTATGACTTAACTGCGGATTCTCTGGTATTGAAACAAAGGATATCAAATAAAAAAATCAAAATCTGACAGGAAACTGAATGTCTCGTAACAACTTAACTGTTGGAAACCTTGTGTGAAAGGTTCTTCTGAACTTCATCCTACCAATATACAACAAATATACACCTTTATAGAAGCACTAGGCAGGATTTAAGCTCTGTTTTACTACCATTATGGAAACAGATGTAGCAACATCGATGATTGATAATATACATGTACTTGTCGCTACACGATTTTTTGTTGAAATGCTACATTTTTTAACACACTGACAGAACCTCCATAAAATTATACAAATGTACTTACAAATACATTATATATTTGCAAACCATAGATTATCCCTAATTGTTTGTGATGCTAAATGTGCTATACAATATTAACTTACAAAGCTAACATGAATGTAGGTTAATTTGTCAAAGTTTGGTGTAAGCAAAGTCCTTGGGACATTCCTAGGGTTTGCCATCTCCCTGGTTTACTAATTACATGATCTACAGCTTGATTAATGTTATTTTAATGGAAGCATTTTCATTACGTATAAACCATAATGATGATATGTCAAAAGGCGCTAATGTGGGTCAAATCCGATCACCATCGTCTCGATTACAAAAACGATGAATCGACTGTAGATTTCCTCATACTTGATAGTGAAGCGATCTTCCAAACACTCCTGTACACCAGCGAGGAAAGCAGCCTCTATCGCCTGTAAGGCAATGAGAAAGGTGGAGAAGTTGCCTATAAACTTTTGCATGTATATGCCATTTTGCTCTGCATAAGAAATCTTTCCATTTTCCAAGAGCACTGAAGATCGTAGTACAATAAATATTAAGACACCTAGAACTATTCTTGAATGTCTCATTCAAGAAAACGTAAATAGAGATCTAAGAAATGACCATGCACACCAATACCCTGGGGAGCAGATTCTCTGGCAAGAACGCAATTCTGATTGATGAGGGACTATACTAGGTCTTCAACTGCAACACGTCTGACAGTAATTTGTCTGCCAGGAAGCCTTAGAATGCTTCGATTTTTTTCCTAAATAAAAACTCTGTAAAGTGGAACAACATACCCACACATCCTCCGGCGTCATGACGTTCATGTCAGAGTGCTGGCGTCCAAGTTTGGTCAGCTCACTGATCACGTGATCCAGGTCTCCCAGGTTATCTATTATGTAATCCAGGCAGTCAAAGATGCGCTCACCTGGGGTAAAACATTTCGTCATACAACATTTTGTATTGTTGTTACATGTGTATAAGATTTCTATCTTAATCGTGCAAATTAGATCATACTGTGCGAGACAGTCCTTCAGCACTAAGGAAAGGGATGGTACAGGATAGAAGAAGGTGGGGCAGGGCTATCGGCACCAAGGAAATGGATTAAACAAGATGGTATAGGATGGGGATGGTCTTTCAGCACCAAGGAAAGGGATGGTACATGGTGGGGAAGGTCCTTCAGCACCAAGGAAAGGGATGGTGCAGGATAGTACAGGGTGGGGAAAGTCCTTCAGCACCAAGGAAAGGGATTGTATATGGTTGAACAGGTCCTTTAGCACTAAAGCTAAGGATAGTATAGGAAATGAGTGGTCTTTCAGCAGCAATGAAAGGGATTGCACATGATGGTACAACATGGGGTGGGTTTTCGGTACATGTATTAAGGACAGGCATGGCGGAGAAAAGTTCTTCTTACCTAAGAACTTAATATAAGGGCTTGTCGGTATTTCCTCCTCGGTAAGAAGGCTGATTCTCGGCCACTTCTGCCGCAAGCCTGGATTGTCCTGCAGCATCCTGTCAGGGCAAATGTATAATCATCATAGTTGAATATTGAATATTTTTTGTCATTAGATAAAACATAACTTCTTTGGGTCTGGCAACTTGAATCGGACTAGCTTGCTAAAGAGAATGAAATCGATCCAACAGTTTGAAAGTTGAAACGTTGTAATATAACGTTACTGGTACATGTATTTTACATCCAACGAGGAAGACTTTCGATGAAATCGCTGATCTGACATGTTTTTCAGGGTTAAATGAACATCTTTGTGGATGGAACTTTCTTAGTGATAAACTAATCGGCTTTAGCCCATAAATAACGTGTCCTGACGGGCACATTTGACTCAGCATCCTTGACTGGAGATAAGCAGCTTAGAAATGGTTTTATGCTGTCTATAGGCTTATACAGACATAACTGGTGTTGTAATGGCAGATATATTATGGTACACAAACCAAGACCGTGTAGCACGAATATAATAACCCTAGCATGGTATACATAGAAAAATAAGCCCATGGGAAAGGCTTTCCTCACTTCACTCAGGTGAAAATGAGTACCTATCTTCGGTTAGGACCGTCCCTCTGAAAGCTTGACGTTGAATGGAGGTCCCTTGTTTGAGGAGACCCACGCCTCAAGTACCTTAAATAACCCACCACACTTATCGAAAAGAGATGTGAGTGGATGAAATAAATCTGTCCGGATGTGCAACCTGTCCTGTTTACCAAATACGCAATACAAACAAAGAAACAAAGGCTGTTTATGCATGGTGCGTGCTTACCTCAGAAACACGGTCCTGGCCGCCTGGTCCGACTTTCTCGCCACGGTCTTCCACGACTTCTGCAGGTAAAACCTCTGCCAGGCGTCCAGGGGAAGGCGCCAGTCCTCTCTGTCACCGATACCGGGGCTTTTGTACAACTCTGAACGATCCTTCCTGGTACATAACATAGGAACCATTATATATGTAAAATCTACCCTTAGATTTAAGCATGTATAGTGTCCTACCGTCTAATTTGCAATAAGAAAGAGTTGTCGAGAAAGTGCTTGGAAAAGAATGCATCAAGCAGTGTATGTGCGTCGGTTATGCAAGCTCTAACTCTTAGCAGAAAGCTGCACATTTTGCCAGCCAGATAGAAATCAACGATTCTAACCAAGAAAGTCTATGACAAGGACAAGGCCGTCTGTAACGTTATACATACACCTACTGACAGTATCAGCGTTTTACCCACCTTATAACTGACGAGAGCGCCTGTCCGTCCGTCGACATTTCACACCCCATGTTGATTCAACAGTTTTTAACGGCTTTGGTCGTACACGTTTTAACATCAGTGCTTTTACAAAGCTGACTGCCGCGTGTTTCAGGAAGATAGAATTGAAGGTTGTGCAACATTGCTTCGTTAAAGATACGCGAACTCTTAACACTTTAAGCCTATTACGCCCCTGTGTTCACAGGTAATGTTTGAATTTGTTTATTCATGAGAAGGCATGAAGTCCGCTTTTTCTTCAGGTCATGATGGCCCCAAGAAGAAGTGACATGCAGGACATCTCATGAATAAACATGAAGGATGGGGTATATCAGATCTGTTGTAGGACGTCTGAGTGGATGAGTGGAGAAAAAAATTCCATAGCAATCCGTCATGGCATCCTTGATGTCCTCGTTCAAAGTTCAAGGTAGGACGTTGACATGCATGAAAAAGGCTTAAGCTTAGCACCCATAGAGGGCATGACCTCACATTAGCTGCAGCAATGACATCATAGATTTACGCGTTAAACAAGGGTAATAAAGGCCATGAATTCATGTGTTGAACAAGGCGAAGGCCAGCTAATCTATAAGAGGATTCACTACAATTCTTCTAGTTAGGTTTCCTTTTCGCTCAAGGACGCGACAAAAATAGCATCCGCGCACGCGCTGATTTTTGCTGGTTTTTAATAAAAGATTGATATTTCCCTCTAAAGAATGAAGGCTGGGAGGGTAGTTTGAGGACTGAACATGTTTTAGGAGAGGTACAAACCAGTGAAACTTGTCATGACATTTCCAATACATATAATAGAAATAAGTGTAGAGCAATACCAGACTCGCAAAAGTTCTGATATTTGGGAGGTCTGTGGTGTTACCAGAAAAATGTTTCTACTATTTCTTCTATCTATAATGGCATAATCGTAATAGCATTTGTAATGCAGGTTGAATAAAAAATCAATTGAATATACATTGCATTATGCATCTATAGGCAATTACAATCCGTTATCCAAAACCAGAACCATTCGACATTAATTGTTTTTACAATGCATTTAATTTGCATCGTATGAGGCTTTGAAAATTGGCCAGACTAGTATGAATCTATTAAGCTGGAAAATCTGCTTGTAAATTTCGTGTAATGATTGTCTGCTGACGTATTTAATTGTTCCACAACTGTATGTATATACATGGTTACAAGTAGGCCTTTGCAGCACTTATATCACAGCACCACGAACCAGCACGACTGGCATTCTCTACATAGGGAGAGTGATAGCCGAATTTCATGGTTCGTCTCTGTAGCAGACGGAATAATCTGTTCATTTTCGAATCAGTCCAGAATCCGGTCCACTGATTTTTTAGGTCTGTTTTTTTGGACTAGTCCAACATACGACGTTTTAGTCCAGGCACCGTTCTCACAATGCATAAGCTATTTTTCTGACAGCCTATCTCTCCAGCCTTCCCGGGAGCGAAGTTAACGTAACTGAAACACCACAGAACAATTCCCCGACGTGCGCTAATGGGCCTGGGCGGGAGGGCAACACTCCCATCACCGTAGAGTTACCGGGAAGCTTCCGATGGGGTGGTTAGCAGATAAGGGCTGCTAACCACCCCTGGCGACTCAGATTCCATGGATCCAATAACAGCCGACGACTCTGACTGTGGCGCCGGCTATGACATACCCACCAACATGCAGGCCGCACACGCAGACCTGTCTCATGTCCGTGACTGTCCTGACTCTACACCAGAACCTGTGGTTCAACATGAGGTTCAGCCCCAGCGCCGCTCATACCGGTCCAGTCTAGCGGGACAAACGGACGCCTCGCCCGGCCACACAGAAGACCCGTTACCGGACGTCCGTAGCGACGCTTCGTTTGAACACTCTAACCTGGATGACGGACCGTGTTTCAGTCCTAACAACATTGGAGACCGTCCATCGCAACCGGTAAGCTGTAGTTCTTATAAAGTCAGTGACACTGAACAGAATCAAGCACTTTATGTTGATAATCCACTCGTAGAAGCAGAAGAATCCCCGTCAAAACAAATCTACGGTACTGAAGTTGAGAACGCAGAGAGCGTAGTGCAATACCAGCAGAGGGGTTCCTGTCACAAAGAAGCACTGTCCACCTGCTATCAATGCGACCGAGATGTCGACGATGCCAGTACGGACAGGCAAGATGTCGAGGACTGTGGTGCAGACAGCGAAGCCGAAAACCATGAAGTTCAAACAGAAACTGTCGCCCAACAGTCGGAGGATGTAGAAAGCTCTAGTCAGAACAGAACAGAGAGAGAAGTTATGTCTGATGACGAGTGTATCCGTCCATATGCAGTCGCTTATAACCAGGATGACGAAGATGCCTGTGACATCCAACCATACGCCGTTACTTATGAAGAAGGCGAAGGGCAACTCAACACCAGTTCCGGTAAGTTACATTCTACCCACTTACAGCTTACTGATCAGTAACTGATGGGTCATTACATTATACAAGTTTACTACCACTAATGTGGCAACTATCCTTTATGAAAACGAATAAGTGTCCCTTTTCGTAACGAAGCCACCATTAGGCTAAGTCTGCATTGGAAAAAGGGGTCCTGTTGGACTAGTCTCTACCAGAATCTGGGTCGCTGGAAAACGGAGTGTAGCCGGCTATATGATAAGTAGCAACCATATAGACTTTAATAACGGCCAAACCTTTTATATTTTAGATATAGCTTCTGCAAAACAACAACGTCCCGACCCCATACACAGCGGGAACGCGTCATTTCCCAACCCCATGTACAGCGGGAACGGGAACGCGTTACATCCCAACCCTTTGTATGCCCCAAATGCTGCACAACCAATGGCAGGTAGAGGTAAGATACGTTTAAGGTTCTTCAATTTAGTTATGTTATGCCTAGGTTACACATAGTCGAATCTAGCTCCCGACTCTCTCCTGACTATGGTTAGCAGTGATTCGGGAGCTAAGTTGGCTGGCGTTCGGCTGAGTCGGCTCGTGTTCGGCTGCGCCATCCGAATGTTTTGAAATGTTCAAAACATTCGGCTCTGAACGGCGGGTCTGGAATGGGTCGGTTGGTGGTTGGCTGGTATTCGGCGCGGTTGGCTAGTGTTCGGCTGGTGTTCGGGAGTAAGTCAGCAGTCAAATTTAAATCTTAGCCAAGCCAGAAACAACTACTGACTTACTCCCAGCTTGTTTCCAACCTACCAACGATTCACACCCAAATTGTAGACAAGTCTCTGCTAACTCGTTCCCAAGCAAAATGACTATTACCAGGACATAGGCGAATCACCCCCGAACTTCACAAGACCGACATCCAGCCCAAAACATAAAGAGCTAACTGTGATCCAAGTTTGATCTCTTGGTGATAGAAGAAAGGATTATTTTGATTGAAAGCAAAATAACCATTTTTTTCTTAAATCGCTGGTTATGTTCATTTCAAGTCGTGAGAGGGTCAGCAATCGGTTGGGAATCTGTCAGGAGAGATTTGGCAGTCTGTGTTAGAGGTTGGGATGGTTGGGAATAGGTTAGATAGCATTCGGGACACAGTCGGGAGTAAGTCATTTACTGGTCGGGAGATGATTAGGACATGTTCGGGACATGTTCGGCGCTAAAAGATAGGCGTGGCCTAAACTGGTCAGACTGGTCCCGAACTGACTTCCGTTTTTTTCCTTTTTTGCTTTCCAGGCCAAACGATGTCAGCGTCCTCATTATTTTAGGTGTATCTGTTGCCGTACTGATTATCGGTACAGCTTTCTTCTTAGGAGCAGCGACAGGGAAGCAAGATAGTTTTACCTCAACGGTGAGTTGTACATTTCGATAGTAAAGATATCAAACATCAGTACCACTTGTAATTGTTATTTGTATTTGGATACATAACATAACATAACATAACATAACATAACATAACATAACATAACATAACATAACATAACATAACATAACGATACATACTGTGTCACTGACGAAGGATAGTGGATTCTATCCGAAACGTCTGACCGTTTCAAAACCATATCCAGTTGCTTGAGTAACTATTTTTTGGTGTATCGTATTACCTGGATGTCTAACCTACATCGACGTATAACGATACATAGTAGTAACGTTGTGTATTGATGTATATTTATACTATTCTCAGGTGTAGCGCGCGTAGTAAATGGCGTTAGTGTCCCTACCCCTAACCGGGAGCCAGACAGGACCGGGTAGCTAGCGAGTTTTGTTCGGGGAGCCAAGGCAGTCAGCCCTCACATTAGAGCCCCGGGGAGTTTAGGCCCAAAGACGTTGTAGGGCAGGTGGAACTAATCGGGCTTAAATTCCCCGGGGCGCTACTAGGAGATCGGCGGGCCTGGCTGTCTTGGGCCACCGAATAAACTGCCCTAGCTGCCCTATCCCGTCTGGCCCCCAGGGTACCCTACCTCGGACCTAGACGTCTCGTTGCTAAGCTGAACCTGTTCGAGGTCACTTTCACTCAGGTTGTTCAAGTAAGTAAACGACACTTTCTTTTTTTGTGTGTGTCAGGCATTGCCGGACCCCACCTTCACAACGGAAACGGACGGAAGCCAACATGTGGACTACACGTCATCTCATGTGGACTACACGTCACCTCATGTGGACTACACGTCACCGCATGTGGGCTACACGTCACCTAGTGTGGACTACACGTCACCTCAACCAACCAGCACCACTGAAGGTAAAGAATGTACTTCGCACACGCATTAGAATAGATAGCAAATAGATATAGAATAAAACACGGTGTATTCCGTATCACCAGAGATACCAGCCCGAACCTTGGTAGGATCGCCCGACGCCAGTTCAAATGATGCTTTTCCTACTATAGTTGCTAAGCTAAAGAAACGCTCTCCTGAGCTAACATGTTTGCCTTCACAGTAGATTGATCGATGCTTTGATTTTGCTCTTTCTCAGGAAAAGAAAACGAAGAGGTGAAACAGACGACAATTGTGTTTGGTGGAAAGGGACAAGAACCGGGTATGTTCGATGAGCAAGGTGGTGTTGTCGTGTCGCCTAGCAACGAGATATTTGTAGCTGACGCCAAGGGGGTTCAAGTGTTCAGTATGAAGGGCGTCTACCTCCGGAGATTCCCGACTACGACACCAGACTACAAATGCGAAACGATGGTTCCGGAAGGCCTTTCTATCGACGGGAAGGGCCATCTGTGGGTGATAGGGGTCTGTTTTCCGACTCTTGTGAAGCGCATTGTTCGGTACACAAAAACGGGACATCACCTAACAACATTACATCCCCCCATGTCTAGATGTTTCTATAGCATGACGGTGGACTCACTTCGCAATCGTGTCGTAGTAATAGAGCGTTTCATTACCTCTTCATATCTTACGGTTCTGCAGTTTAACGGCACTGTTCTTCACACGTTCAGAATGGGGCGGGGTGTGGCCTGGTCCGGTGGACTGGTCTCTGTAGGACGGACTGAAACCTTTTTTGTGTCCGATCGCAGGGCGGGAATTAATAATATATACGCGTTTAACGAAGCCGGCCATTTCTTGTTTAGGTTTGAAGGTGATTTGCTGAGAAAAATCACGGGGATGTGTACGGACAGTTCCGGTAACGTTCTCGTAGCTGACGGGGCAGGAGGGAAGGTGGAACTGTTTACCGAGGACGGGCGGTACGTTCGCCGGGTCGCGTCTGGCTTGCACAGAGCTGACAGTGTAGCAGTAGCGCCGGGTGGTCAGCTTGTAGTAACTAATAATGACAACGGCACGGTCACCATATTCCCAGATTATTGATTAACAGTTATGTCTTTAGGTGATGAAATATATGCACCTGGAAGTAGTTTCATCATCTCTTAATTGTCCTTCTTCTCTTTTTTTCTTCGCAATTTCCCCTGAGAATTTTAAGACATAGCAATTGATTATGGATTACAATATAGAATTGTGGCATGGGGTTTCGCCACTAATAACACACTGATAACGTTACTGTCAGCCGTTCCTTGTGTCCACACAAAACGCCTATTCTCATTTGTATATTCTATTACGCCCGTTTCACCAGATTAATTTCGTTGATTTGGCTTGTACAGTAATCGCGTCTTGAAATTAGCCTGAGTACCATCCGTATTCTACCGGGGCTCCTTACACTCGCTATCCCTGAAGTGAGTGTAAGGAGCCCCGGTAGAAATAGGATGGTACCCAGGCTATCTTGAAATATGCCGTCTTGAGATATTTTCAAGACATCATAAGACGCAGGCGAATTTTCGTCTATGATAGAATCAATTCCAGAATGTAGGTCAGAGAATGATTATTGATGCGTCTTGTATGTGTTTTATCTATTGGCTAGACTCATACAGATTTTTAAATGTGTATATAGCATCGTCCTGATTGAAGTAAGGATTGCCCACTGATGTCCTTTGATGAGACACACATCAACAAGATGAACGAGTTAAAAAGACACCAATGCCGACCCCTTAGTCAGATCAGTAAAATCTAGAGGGCAGACGGAAGGTAAAAATTGTGTATCTGATACATACTGTATAATAAACGTTTGTGTACATTACTGTGTTGTTGTTACTGTCATCATCAATACAGCTATCTATAATGGCATAATCAACACAGCATTCGTAATGCAAGTTTTACATCAGCTAAAAATCTATCGCATCATACATCTACAGGCATTTACAATTTGTTGTCCAAAACCTTGCAATTAAACATAGAGCCTTATAGCATCAATTGGTTTTATAATGCATTTAATCTGTGTTTATACTAAGTTTTTAATTTGCCAGACTGATACGAATCTATTTAGCTGGACAAACCGCTTCTAAATGGCATGGAATGATTGTCTCCTGACTTATTCAAATGTTCCACACATATAGATAACGTTACAGGGTTACAAGTAGACAAATGAAAGGATGATGGGAAATACCGAAAAGGCTGGTCTACCCGGATTTTTACATCAGCCGTTTATATAGAAAGTATGGTGTAGAAAACGTTGTAACAACTTGTGGAATAAACAACCACAATTGATGCACGTTTCTGGAATAGTTGTGCTTTGTTGGTAGAAATAAATCAATAAAGCCAATATGCCTATCCCTATAGCATTGCTAATCTCAGCCTTTTGTCTTAGAAATGAGAAATTTGAAGTGAAAAATGTAGAAACTATTCAAAAACATGAAGAAGTTCTTTTATTGGTCGGTTCGCTGATTGCCGTTCTTTAATTGGTTGATGTACTGATTGTCATAGGCAGTCAGGATCAGACTATTTGTAACCGCAGGTTAAATATGCACAATAAATTGTCACTGGTAATACAAAACTACAGCGTTTGTGTCTATCTGTTGTGTAAAAAAGTTATCATCGGAACCTTTTTGTGTCAGCTCATTCAGGAAAATATGATTTACATGTGATAATTTCACACGTGTATTCGACAAATTAAATCATAATCTCATCAAGCTAATAAGAACCAATGAGGACCAAAATTAACAGGTGGCGCTAGGCATGGGAAAGAAGGGCAAGATGGCGGCTTCACATGGCAGACTGGAGAAAGTTGTTGTAAAATCCGTCCTTAGAAGCCTCGTCTCGTCCGTTTTGGGTGGTGAGTGCTGCTTGACTTTATTCTCCATATTCATTTGACTTGATGCTGGATAGGACGAGGTGAAATATGCAATAACCGCCGCAAAAATCCTCCTAAAAGTAAGCGCGTCGCAACTCAAACAATTCAGCGCGCAATGGCGTATCACTGCCCACACTTACACACGGCTTATCCAAACTTAATGGTTCCAAACTTAAGTGTTAAGGTAAGCAATGTTATCTATAAATTTTTCCTAATACGAAATACAAGTTTAGCTCTTTACATCGATGCAAAGGTTCCTGAAATGAATATTGTATGTACATGTGTGTGCGTGCTTGTGTTTGTGTCTCTCTGACTAAATTTCCAAATTTAGGCCATGTTGATGACGGATGACATCAGCGCGCGGATCAATTTTCGGGAGTTAAAAAATCTACCATGCTTTACATCGTACAAAGCAGCTGCAAAGTGAGTAAATATATGCCGTGAGTTTTAAAAAAAATGGGAAAACATATAAAATGCCAACATCATTCCAAGGTCAAAGAATATGTGAAAGAACAAAATTGAATATTATTGTTCGGTATACCATTCTCTGTATGTTTTGGTCATTTGTTCAACCATCCTAATCACGTACATTTCATGATGGAGGCTTTTTTGGGACCAAACTCTTTCATTACTCTGAAATGTCTCATGGACTAGTTATTTTTTGTCATTTCAATTGGGTCATGTTAAATATATAAACTAGGTCCATATTTCTGTTTGGAAAATAGTAGCCATTTGAAAATGGGCCTTATTAGCAGAACAAAAATCAAGATTATAATTGTTAAAAAACAAGGCCATTTCACTTGCTACAATTATGTGTATGTTGGACAAGCAGTATGGCAAATTTTCAAAGGACTGACCTAATAACATAAAAAGACATCCAGCATCTGATTCAGAAGGTAACAAGTAAAGCTCTTTTGCAGATTTCACCACGCTTTTGTGGGCAACAGAAATTGTAGGTGTTAGTGAAAGGCCCATGAGATGTTAACTCCTCATCATCTTAAATTCATTGAGTTGATTTTATTTTCAATTGACACTTCAGTTTACTTTTAATACTTCTTATATTATGCTTGTACATTTATGTTGACTTATGTTTTTGATTGTTTTGTAACCTTGGACTGTAAAAATGGACTCCAGGAAGAACAGATTTTGCGAGATACTGTAAAGTCTAATGGAGATCTAAATAAACAAACAAACAAGCAGTCTTGTCTCAACCACTGTTTTGATTTGTTTTGTTTAACAGTGTCTAGAACATAATAACATCTGCAAAACTAGAAAGGCCGACATTTGCTTGAGAGCAAATACAGCATATTTCAGCCATCTCCCTCATGCAACAATAGGCCTTGAGGTCGTGGACCCCTTTGGCCATTGGAAAATGGCCAAAAAAATCCCAAATATATCATTTTAAAGTGGTCCATGCCAAAAATTATACATGGGTCATTTTAATAGATATCTAGAGCACCCCTTTACCAATTTACGGGTCATTAGGTTGTAAATCGAGGGAACAGGAGCCAAAAATGTCCAAATTTTGTCAAAAAATGGCCATAAAATCGCAAAATTAAGCATTTTGTTGTACCGTATGGGAAAACTTTTATTGAATTTATGTGCACATAATTGAAGGGCACTTTTATACCAAATTTCAGATCATTTGGTTGTAAAACGAGGCTACAGGAGCCAAAAATGTCCTTTTTTTGGTCAAAAAATGGCCAAAAATCGCAAAATTAAGCATTTTGTTGTACCGTATGGGAAAACTTTTATTGAATTTACGTGCATATAATTGAAGGGCACTTTTATACCAAATTTCAGATCATTTGGTTGTAAAACGAGGCTACAGGGGCCAAAAATGTCCTTTTTTGGTCAAAAAATGGCCAAAAATCGCAAAATTAAGCATTTTGTTGTACCGTATGCCCAAACTGTTATTGAATCTAGGTGAGCATATGATCAAGGCACCTCTGTACCAAATTTCATGTCATTCGGGTGTAATACCAGGGTACAGGAGCCCGAAATATACATAAAAATTGACAAAAACCTCAATAAAATCATTTTAAAGGTAGATATGAAAAAAATGAAAAAAACACCTAGGGGTATTGGCTTACTCTACCTTTGTGCCAAATTTCAAGTCAATCGGTTAAAAAATGGCGGAGTTGATTCGATTTGAAGATTTGACAGGAGAAAGAAAGAAAGAAAGAAACATTACGAATACAATATATTTCACCATACCTATGGTATGGCTGAAATATAATGACAGATTTTGATGCTTGATGATGATGGAGCTTGAACCTTTGACATATAACCTGCAATCCTGTTGTGCGCACATGCATAGTAAAATCTGCAAAAGAGATTACTTGAAAGTAATGGATTTGCAAAACAAAGTCCAGATGTGCTTTGTTTATGTCTCAGGGGCCTTCACCTTTGAGATATTACCCACATTTCCTGTTGCTGCACATACAATGTTTGGAGTTGAAAGATCTTAACATGTAAATGAAAATATAGGGCAAGGAAAAAAGCCTTGCGTAGAAAACATGGTGTTATGTATGAACTTCAGCACCAAGGACAGGACCAATATGACTTTCATAATGCCTTCCCTCTAGAATTTCGTTGCCTTCTCCAACCTGTTGAAGTCAATTAAGGTATTTAGCAGTCCTTAGGACTAGGAAGAGATGTTGTGTTTCAGATTACGGTCTTGAAATAATTGGTCGGTGAGGGATTCTCTTTTTTTTATAGATTTCAACCGATGGGATCCAGCAAATACTCTTTAGCATTGATGATGTAAACTGAAATGCATCAAGACACCGGTAGTTTCCCCAACACACTCAAATTTCTAGTGCTGTGAAAATATCTATTCGGCCTGCTTCATTTCTATTCAAGTAAAAAAAAAACGGTTGTCCTTTCTTATAAAGAATAAATGTATCCACAGATTTGTAATCATTATTCACATAATTTAAGTTTGATATTGAAAAAATGATATAAATGTCCTTGTGCTCAAAAAAGATAATCCTAATGACCCTATTTTTCCAGGACTGAAACAGGAAACAAAACTGTTTTCCTTGGCCTAATCATGAAAATGACTTCTAGCAAGATAGAATGGTATTGTAGGAAACTGATTTTTTTTCTGGTAAGCAAGGTATTTCAAATCTACATTCAGTTACATGTATCTGTGAATAATTATTTCAGAGATCTTTCTCTTGATAAAAAGATCATCATAAACTCTACACTCACATCTTAGTGCACTACACTAGTACTTGTGCTGTCAAATTTCTATCTGACAGTGTTTTTATCTTAAATCTTCCGGTCAATTTATCAAGTTGAACCTTTCCTTTATGGTGCCCTTTTGTTTATAGTTGTCAAATTTGGCCAGTATCTTTGTACCCCCCTCCCATGAGGGGGGTATTAGCAACCACTCTAGATAGGTTTGACTGAATGAAGGTTTGACTGAATGAAGAAGCATAAATGAATCATGAAAGATTCTAATTGTAGTTTATCAGAGATGTAGGTGTGTAGTTAAAACATTGTCTTGTCAGCTTACTTGAAGATATACTTGGTATGTTTAGAAGTTTGTGTGTGCATAGAATTATTAGTCGGTTCGAAAATGACATGTTAATTTTGTAATTCATACAAACATTAGTGTTTTGACTTGCTAAGAGTCTCCATGGAAAACGTCTACATAGTTTTTGTGATTTTGACTGACAGAATTGTTAATTTTTTTATTTACAAGGTGCTGAAGTAAGATAGAACAAGATGAACGTCCACTGCAGACTGACATGCTGTGTAAGATCTGGCTGTAGAGGGCACCAGGTGATTGGATACGGCGGATACAGAGTATATAGGTGAGAAAAATCTGTTCTGCATTTTACCTACCATTTCCTTTGAGTTAATTCAGACAAGTGTGTAACTTGTAATGTCTGTATAGTTAGGTATCTGCTGACTGATGCAGTAGTGAGGACTTCTGTCTGAACCTGACAAGACTGGATTGAACCAGACCATACTAGGTGATTAGAAGACCAAAGAAGAGTAGCAGGTGAGAAAAATGTGAATTTTGCATTTAATGTACAATTAACTGTGTATTACTTGAGACAAGTGAATAACTTATACTGTCTGCACTGTGTAGTTAGGTGGCTGCTGACTGTTGCAGTAGTGAGGACTCCTGTCTGAACCTGACAAGACTGGATTGGACCAGACCAGACCAGGTGATTTGAAGACTCAAGAGGAATATCAGGTGAGAAAAAAATTACCTACCATTTTATTGGTGTTATTCAAGACAAATGTGTAACTTGTTCTGTCTGTATAGTTACAATGTAGGTGCTGCTGACTGATGCAGTAGTGAGGATTCCTGTCTGAACCTGACAAGACTGGACCAGACCAGATCAGACCAGGTGATTTGAAGACAGCAGAGTGAGATCAAAGTCTACACAGGTGAGACAATCTATGCTTTACAAGATGAGGGTCTAGCACTCTTTCACTTTCTTTTGACTGTTCATGGAAACAACACGCTACGTTTGTCGATAAAGGTCAGACATCTAGCTAATTAGATATGCCAAATAGCAATTACTCATTGACAAGCAATTAGATCTGATTTTGGAAATGGTTAGACGTTTCAAACAACATCTGCTGTGTTTCATCAGACCACACCTCACTCATATATTGTTCACTTCTTAATACTTCTAACAAGATGCAAAGTAATAGGTGCATAAAAGTGTTTATTGTGTTTATTGTGTTTTCCTTGGCACTTGTTGCCTATTCTTACCTTGTATATATTTACAATCCTTTGATAGTGTGTCCTGATGGCCAGCTGTCCTGTAGTAACGGGGAGAAACCTGTGATGACAAGCAACTGTTGTCTAGACCAGACCAAGGCCTGGAGACAGTGGACTGTAGCATGGTGGGAGGAAGAAGACTTTTATCAACAGAGCTGTGAAAGAAGATGGGGAGTCGTGAGTATGGTTTCTTTGTTAACACAAGACAACACAACAGAACACAGTCGCTTAACTTCCTACATCGGAACCACTTCTCCAAACACTTAGAATAATTTTGACACAGAAGATTACACTGCATTCAATTAGCAACACAATCTTTCCAACAGTACATCACATTTTTATGCAGTCACTTTAAATACTTAAAACCACACCACCTTTTCACTTGATTCCCTACATTGGAACCACTTTCTCAAACACTTAGAATAAGACAACACTCCATACACTTAGTCAAATTTTACACAGTACGTCACACTTGATCATCCATCGTAATTAGTTGCCCAAACACTTAGAATAATTTTACTCCTGTCAGCAATGCATACAGTGTGCTCCCCAGGGGAGGTCTTTGCTAAGCTGAAGACCCGGTGCTTCGAAACACCAGCATACCTTGGCAATGACTGATCAGGTAAATAACTTAGAATTAAAAATAGAAAAAAAAATACTTAGTAAATAAAATAAACAGTTAACTTAGCTTATACAGATATATAATTTTAAATATACACACACAAACCAACCACCTCCTTACTATTTTAAGAACGTGTATATTATGCGTACTATCTCCCAGGAATACTGACATCAAGCAACCAAACCTAGCGTCGAAGCCTGGAGAAGAAAACTTCCGGGCCAGGGTAAAAAAAATCCACAAAGCCCCTCTCCGTTAGCGTAGAAGTCCTGATGACAAACAATCGAGTTATTTGTCAACAGGACTCCTTCGCGGAATCACAGCAATGTGTAAGTTAGAACCCTGGGACAGAAGTTCCTCCTCCAGGCTAAGCCCAGGAAGTAGAAATTGTCATACAGAAAGAGAGGAATTGTGTTTTCTCATGCAGTGAGATTAACTCTCTATCAAACTTTGTAATCACTGTTAAATACATCTAACAATTCAAACCTTCTGCTCCAAAATCTAGGCCTAAACTCACATTCATCAAATAAAGTCTGTCAGCATAACACATCACTGTCAAACTCTACTAGATCAACATGAGACGAGTCCCAAACTTTACAACAGGAGGTTGGTATTGCTACAAGTACATAAACAGTGATAACAAAGTCTGATGTTCACTACATGACTTACAGGAATCAGCCAAACAAAACAAAACTTAACCAATTATTTTCACAGATTTTTCATTTAAAAGGTCTTTCCTGTTACAATCATATTTCATCTACAACTGCTTTAAATATTAATTGTCCTACACTACAACTGTCTCCCTACAGGAATATTATCCAGACCTAATCTAGTTGTCATGATTGCCTTGAATATTTGAAGGTTTAGATGTATCTACCTAAACTTCTTATTACCAATGCCTGGAAAACTGAGTTTAAAACATGTTAACTTCACACTGCAGCTGTCTACAGCACCTGTCAGTTATAGTACCTGGTAACTAAACTATCTGAGGATTGCCTACATTTCAGGAAAAGAATGGATTATTTTGTTTGGCTGATTCCTTGACACAATTCCTCTCTTTCCAACATCACACACTGCTTACCTGTAGTACATTTCACTCTACAGAAAGAAAGCACAACATTGTCTTTTCCATTTCCTGTAAAGCAATGGAGCATATTTCCAACAATCATTATGTAACCAAACAATTTCCCTGAAATCAGCTTCATCACTGACATGGTCACGTTCTATTGTTCACTTGTTTTTACAGTAGTTGAACACAAACTCGTTTAAACTTTTACCATTTAGTTTTCTAACATTCAACTGTTACATATCAAATAATCTTGTCTTTTACCTATCCTTCAGGCATATTTAACAGTTTCTACATATTGAGCCGTGTATCAGGGGTGATGAACTGATCACAACCACTGGTCTACAATCTATAAATCTTGAATGTGCATCCAGCTAATAGTAAGTACAATACATAATATTTCTTTAATGATGATAAATAAAGTTTTGAACGGTGAGGAATCCCCCGCGTATACGTAATTGTAAACAGGAGCAGATTTCCCGCCATGCGGTAACTCTCCTAAGCACGTTTTTGGTGTCCTATTATTAAGCTGGAATTCCACAAAGTGTAAAACGCTTTTTGCCCGGAGGCAAAATGCTATCAGAAAATACGTGTTGTTACATACAGATAGGAGAATATCCAATTTGTAAGGAAAGCTGAGTCAGTCTTTAGATTTTGGGGATTGTGCAAAGCCATTTATTTTCTAGTATGTCTATTCTTTCTAAAAGCTTGACGTAAAGATTAGTAGCTATTTATTTCAACATATGTTTTGTCATTACACATTGTTTCTAGTTCTTCTTTATGCTTGCCATTTGTATTTGTCACACATGTTTATTTCTAAACCGAATAAAAGCAAAGGTTTGACTTACAGTTTTGTATCTGTCATTATTTTGAATTGGTGCAACACATTTACTGTTAATCTTCCTACAATCTCAGTCAATAAAGTGGCTTTGCAATTTGTATTGTTACATGTCGAATCATATTATCATTTGGTAACAATGACAGAATTGCATGACAAAGAATTGCATGACAAAAAATTGCATAAAAAATTGCATAAAAAATTGCATGAAAAATAATCTGGGAATGATTTCAAGTGCACATATCCTCTCTTGGTTACAATTAGTTTTCCACTTGAAATACGTGGAGTACATAATTGCATTGCACTATTAGATTCCCTATACATTTTCACTATTTGGACAACCCTTTGAAAAATTGTTTACATGTATTATGTGGATCATGATGATGTGGGTATCAGGGAAACAGTTTGAAAACAAAATGCTTTGTAAATATACTCCACTGCCATACAGAATGACACAACAGACAATATAACAAGTGCTCCCCTCCAATAGGAAAATGTACTGTGTTCTCCAACAAACCTGCAATAAAATATTAGTCACAACCTTAAACTAGATATTAGTATAAGAAATGTGAACTCTTTCAGAAATGACAAAGAATTGCAGGGAGGGCTGCAGAATTAGAATAAATGGATTTTAAATATTATTTGTAGTAAATATATTTGTAACTAAAATTTAGATGATCACAGGCAAGCCCTTTCCCAACATTGCTCATTGTCATTTTCAGAGGTCTGCATGAGAGGTCACGATCTCGCATTGTGCTTAAAGGCAGCAGTCACGTATTACGCTTCATTCATGCAGGCTGGGCACTTTATACATAACGCACGGAACATGTTTAAAATAAGATCAAAGCTACCCGACTTTGAGTTACGCAAAACTAAAGCAGCTGATTACGCCTTGCGTCATGCAGACCCTATTTCTGAAAGAGTTCCAAAATCAAAAGCCAACTCACAGTCAAGTCCGATGTTCTCTTGTCTTGAGCTGACAGGTCCCACAGCAGTCACAGGAACATGGACAGGTCCTCCTGGAATATGGACAGGTACACAGGAACATGGACAGGTCCTCCTGGAATATGGACAGGTACACAGGATAGCTGACAGGCCCACAGGAACACAGACAGGTCCTCCTGGAATATGGACAGGTACACAGGATAGCTGATAGATCCCGCAGCACACAGGAAAACAGACAGGTACCAGTATACAGTATCAGCTTTCACTCCCAAAAATCTTTAATACAAAGGGAAATCATATTCAGAAAAATCACATGCCAACAGCAATATCCACAAAACATGCTTGTCAGAAGACAATATATTACTTTACAAGTTCTAAAACCTGCTTTGAGTTGGGGGCAAGAAAAGATGCAACATGACCATTATTAATATTGTTAGTGAGGCAGTATGGAAACAAAATAGAAACATTTCCCAACACCCAAAACATCTAATTAGAAAATGTCATGATCAAAGAACAAAAATATCATATCACAAATCTCGCATAAGATATCAGATCACAACAAACAAATGACATTCAATAGAACACTTGCTTCGCACACACACAAAAGAAATATACTGCTAGCCAGGGATGAATCCGAACCAGGAATGACATGTCTCATTCAGGTATGACATGTTCTTCTGAACAGTTACACAAATGATATGAAAATACATTTAGCATCATCATCATCATGTGCATTTAGCACAGAACATCAAAATCATTTTCAAAACATCATAATTATACTCTCAAACAAAACAGTTCTGCAATAAAAAGTCACAATATACAGCAACTCTAAGGTAATTCTTAAGTTAACTAAGTGTGCTCTAAAAGGAAAATGACAAAATAGCATCATAGCAAAAGATTCAAGAAGGATTCAACTAGCACCATAATGTGAGATGTCCATCTCAGAAAACAAATCACAATTATGAATAATTTACCTATTGGAACATCTACATAAAACATTTCAACTAACAATTATAAAACTGTTACAGAAAATGAAAGTGGTAAAAAGTACATCCAAAAATAATGTACATTCAATAATGTCACATAAAAAAACAAACATAAACCAGTACCATGATTTTGAAAGATGTTCAAGAAACTCACAAGCTGTACAAGTTGTTAAAACAGTGAGAAATGATAAACTACTTTGATTGTTTGAACTGACTAAATAGGAAAGACCTTCCCTTTCTATCAAATTATGCAGCATAAGTAAATGTAAAACATTCAAATGATACACAATACACAAAGCAAATATAAATGATAGTAATTCTGAATAGTTTTCATCAACTTATCATCAACTTATTAATTACCATCTCATCGGAACATTCCATCACTTATTTTCTAATTCAGTAGGAGGATATACCTGGCAAGACCAGAGCGCCTTGACTCTGCAACATCAGACACTTAAACCTTGAGTAAAGTCAAATTTGCACACCAGACCCAATGTGAATGTTGTCCTTACCTGAACATGGTGTTCTACACTTACCTGTCAGACATGGCAGGTAGCAGAGGTTGGTGTCTTAGACCAGTTTTATCTCCCCTGTACAATTAATGTAAGTCCACGACTCATCCACTGAAGAATACAATCAAACATTTTTTCATAACAGAAAAGTGTTACGAGCACTAATGTGTCTCTAAGGATAAAATGATGGCAGTGATCACACATCCATTTGAATATCATAAATCTGTATGAAAAATAATTGATAAATGAAGACAGATGCCAAAAAGATACTACTTTACATAACATCTTGCAAGTTTACAATGTTGCGGCGCCATGTTGATTATTTGTATTTTCACAACAGAATCATCTTAAGCTATGCACAGAAATTCTCACAGCACGTGCGCCCGATTGTTGTTATTATTATGCAAATTAATCTAACTCAGGTGTGCCCTCTAGTATACCACGCCATAATGGTAAGAATCTCGGTCATATTTCTGCGTTGTTACTCAGTATTTCCACGGATGTTTACACAAAACATGGTCACAAAAATATAAAGTACAAAGTCATCACTTCTCACCACCCAAACCAGCCGTTTGCCGTCTCCCAGGGACGGAGTTTATCAGACGTTCCTCCGCTCCAGGTTCAGCCGCCATCTTGGAGTTCGCGGGTTCGCACGGCCACATGGGTAATAGAAAGCCACGCCCACATTTCACAAAACGTTAGAAATGCAAAATAAAAACAAAATAAAGCAAATATTTGACGGACGGCCAGCAACTCTCTCATTGGTCAAACCAATAATTGACATGATATCATTGGTTGAACTGATGATTGTCATTACAACAGCCAGGATTAGTCTGTTACCACCTGTTTGTTGTTGGCTAGCTTATAAACCAACTCTGCATGCTTTGCGGTACTCTGCAAGATAATTCAATTAACTATTAGCTACACAGAAACCGTAAGCAGGCAGGACATATGTGTCAACAAGAAAGGCATGTTGAATGTTGAATGAATATAACTTTATAACCAAATAGCGTATGTTAAACACCATACATTTACAGGCAAAACATCCCTGTCCTTGGTGCTGAACACCTTCCAGAGTCAAATCAAGTCAAATAGAACATACTGTAAGCTCTGTTATTGTTTTTCTTCATTCTTTTATCTCTTTCTTCCCTTCTTTTTGTTTCTAAATGTACGTATACATGTATCTATGTATCTGGGAACTCTGAAAGCCAAGTTTCCTGCTTCGTACTGGACTCATTTGGGCACATCCACGTCACGTGTCAGTGGGGGCCCCTAGCGACCTTTGTAAGTTTTGCAGCTGTTAGACGTGATTTGCCCTGCAATTATTTCCTTACCTGCTAGGAGTCGCTTTTGATCCATGAAAATGACAGACATTTATAGAGCACTGTAGCAATAGGAGTGCAGAATGAAAACATAAAATAGCGACATTTTAAAACCCTGTCATCGCATTTTTGCGTCTAGATGCGGTAAGGAAACGTAATTGTGGAATTCTAGAAGTGATCTCTTTGTAGTCGATAGAAGTGACAAATAATATACTAAGATAGACTGTTCTGTGAATATTGTATCGTTTTCAGCACCAAGGACAGGGCCAATATGAGTTAGATGATGTATTTCTTCGACCCCCCCCCCCAAACGTCTAACAACGTGAATTCAATCAAATGACATCAGTGATGAAAAAGACAAATATATCAAAGGATGGATTTTTATTTTCAACAAAAACATTTTACAGTGATATCTGTTTCTGATATCACTGATAACAGAAGGACTTTGAACAGAGACATTGGCAAGATACAAATCTCTCAGATGAGTGCAGAGAACCTTATTTGAAACTTTACCTAAGCTGCCTCCTCCCAAAGTGATCTCAATATCCTTCATATATGTGAACACCATATGATGATCCTAACATGATCCTGAGAACTTTCAGATTTGGAACTAAGTAGACTTAGAAAGAGAAAGCTTCTTTACTTAATACGTCAAGATGATGGATAGTCTCGCCTTAATAGCTTTATCAGGTTGCAGAAACTTTCACTGCCTTCTAATGCCTCACTTCTGCAAACAATCGTTTGACATTTAGTCTGTGAGGAAAAGCAAAAGTCATCAGCTGTTATCTTGATGAGTCTGAGGGAGGCTTGTTAAATATTCAACACTGCCGGTTTCCTGGTTCCTCCATGAAGGACCAGTAAGTCTCCAGGGAACTGTAACAATGACCTTGGCAGCCCCACTCTCCTGAGTATGGTAACACCCACCTTGTCTCAGTCATGTGGGCTTTTGCTAATGAGGAAAAGAGAAGTCTTGCCAAAACTTGGTATGATGTGTAGGGCCAGTCAAATTCTATAACTTGTTTGGGGCAAATTATTCATCCCCTGAAAATATGAATTTACTCTACTATAAGTATTGCAAAAGCTGAAATATTTTATCTAAAAGAGTCTTCGAACTCTTTCTGTTCACAGCAAAATTAACCAGCCAACCAAGTAACGTTAATGTTAAAATGAATCAACCAAGCAACCATCCAAGCAACCAAGCAACCAGACATACAGACAGGCAGACAAGACAATCAATCTACCAACTGACAAACAACCAATCTCTGAAGAAAGCTGAATACCCTTGTACACTGGGTCAATTTTATCTAGACACTTGTTTATATAACCTACAGCTACACAAAGAAAGTGAAAGAAGTTTCTAAAACTGGAAGCCAGAAGGAATGTGTAATCCTTTCCAGAAGTTGGCAGTGTAGCTGAAATATGGGACTCCCTTTGTTTGCTGCCAGAAACTGCCAAGTAAGGACATGACACCACATCCTTAGCTCAAGCAAAAGTATGCCAGTGCAGTGTACGAGTGAGCTTGCATTGCGCCATATGTCCTGTGTTGGGAACAGGGCTTAAAGTATTATCTGAGAAGTTTTGAGTAATCTTGGAGTACAGGTGGTTCAGAAATGGGGTCAAGTTTTTGGATGGTGTTTGCAGGACTGTGTGTGCTGCACATGTTTACAGAAGGCACTGAAAAAGGTAAGTGGATTATCATATAATGTTAACTCTTGTTGAATTCTCAGTAGCCGAGCCACCGGCAGTGTCTATTTTGTAACGCTTCCGTGTCTTACTGAAGGCAGAACTTACAGCTTGAATATGGCCAGCCAATCAAGTGGCAACCTCTACGTGATGACCCTCTGGCTGGTGTGACCACTTGACCACTTTTTGGTGGTCCCTTAGATTATTTTTCCCAGTGACACAGGCACTAAGCGTATTAAACACCTGTCCACATAGACCACATTTTATAGGTCTTCCGAGTGGTCTTGATGCTGTTTTCTTAATTGACAATCATAATAATCGTAATGGCTTCATCATTGTGTTGGATACAGAAGAAGTAAACAGGGAGATGGTTCATTGCCTGTAATATGCCACCCTACATTTGCAAATGGCATCAATGTGAAACCTGAAAAGATCACAAGTGTTTTATAGGTTTCAGATGAAATAGTAAATTTCTTGTATCATACCAACATGAAGGTATATTTCATCTCAGAAGGCTTTGGGGAGTGGTGTATTAGGAAAAGCTTCATACATGAAATTCAGGTGTGGCTACGGTCATATTTCATACATGATAGAACTCATATTCGAAGTAGTGTTGAGGAGGGAATAAGAAAAAGAGTTCTGTCCTCCACTGTTGTAGTTCCTGAATGGAAGGTGATGTTGTTTTTCCAAGGGGACTAAATGCAAGGTCTGCGTTCCCTCAAAAGAAGCAGTTGTAAGCAAAATGGACAGATTGTTGACAGCTATGAATTCCAAGGTCGTAGAACAGTTGAAGGTTGCTGAAGGTTGCAGCACGTCTTTAACAATGGCCAACTGCCAGCCATTACTTCATCAGGGATTGGGCCAAAACTAACACGAACTGTCAACACTTCAGGCTCTGTAGTTTGTTGGTATTGAAAGGGAAGGATAACATTAGGCAGAACCAAGTTCTTAACTGATTCTGGTGCTGTTTATTGGAAGAAACTAAAAATAGCACTCAAATAACGTTCACCTTTTTTCATGGACAGTATGTGAGATCGTCAAATTTTTTTGTTCCAAACCTATCTGTTCATACAATATGGATACTGGTGCATCGTTTGATTTGGTAGTCAAACTAATCAGACATTATTGTTTTCTTTTTCCAGTTTGCCTTGGGACAGATAAGCAGTTGACATCAATAGGAGACCCCAACCATCATTACAACTTGCTGAAGAACCTGTATACCAACTGTACCTATGTGGACGGGAACCTAGAGCTGGTGGCGATCGAGGGAACAGGCAGAGACCTCAGCTTTGTCAAGGTGAGAGGAGTCTTTCTATTGTTATTTTTATATTTCCCCATCCCTGAAAGTGGAAATGAAATAGATTTTTTGATGTTCCTCTTTTGAATCTTATAAGCTATCTATAGTATCATATCAATAGAAAGTGTACAATTTGAGCTTCGTGCCAACACAAATATCGACTGAGAGATGATGGTGCTTCTTTTGTGTTGGAACAAAGCTCAAATTATACAACTAGACCTTTAAAGGTCAGCTTTTATTCAAATATTAGAAATTAATTTGTTGCTAAAATCTTCATGTTTATGTACATTGTAAGTAAAAGTACTAACGATGACTGTTGCTGCTTATTAATCATTGAACATTATATTTCATGATGTTTCCATGTCATCAGCATTTTCATTCTGTGCAGTACTTCCATTCTATATGTACTGCTAGGTGACACTGAAGATACAATGTAATATCATATCGTATTGGTGAAAGGGAACAAGTTTAGAAATAACACTTGTATGGAAATATTTTACATTTTCCAGTAATTAACGTGAACTTAATCTGAAAGTAGTTATTGTCAAGTTTACCCACTAATGGCAAATTCTAGTAACATTTTTTCTCTCCACATACATCAGTCTATCATCATCATCATCATCATCATCACTACTTTAGCCAATTTAGTGCATAGATGGATTGTTGTTGTACCAGTAGCCTCCATAGCAGGTTCAGGGCAGCGTTGTCATTTTTGTGGGTTTTTTATATACTGATCCCTGATTGCTGTCACCATGTTCTGCCTTTATTCTTTATCATTTAATTGCACTCACACACAATGATTCAGTGAGTGGGAAGTAGAAGTGGAAGATGCTTAATTAAGTACAATTTGCATGGATGTGCTGCTAGTCTAATAAAAAGGCAGACATCGGAACCATGTGCAATCAGACCACAGTACATGCATGTACAAAATGTAGTGTGCCCAAATTGATGACAATATGGAAAGTGCCTTGAGCCTGCTATATATGTACTAGGCAAACACTAAATATAAACCACCTCTCTCTCTACACACACTATAGGATATCAGGGAAGTTACCGGATATGTCCTCATAGCGTTGTCGGACATCAGCTACATTCCTCTCAAAAACCTGCGAATCATTCGCGGTAAGAACTTGTACCACGGCAGTGCTCTGTCGGTAAAGTTCAACTACAACAAGAACATTCCGACACTGGGTCTCCGAGAACTACGCTTCAACTCGCTGACAGGTGAGAAGACAAAGATTGACAGGAATGATGACAAACTGTGAAGATTGACTTGTGTTCTCTTGTTTTCCTCCCTCTTTTGTAGAGTATCACTGAAGTGACAGGGTATGTCCTGATAGCACTTTCACATGTCAGCTCCATACCCCTCGAAAATCTATGCATTATTCGAGGAAAAACTTTGTGCCGAGGGTCCTCTTTGTATGTTTCCACGAACATCGACACCAGGGGTTCCAAAGGCCTTTGAGAACTCAGGTTTACAAACCTGGCTGGTAAGGCAATGTTCAAGCAGAGGTCACATGGAACTGGTTTGGCTGGTGGAAAAGGAATGTATAAGTCATGGGGAAGCAAACCTTGGACAAATTACCGTTGTATTTTCCATCCGTGGATCTAAGGGGGGTGCAAAAGTTTGAAATAACACAAGCTATACAATGAGAATGGTGTCTGCATAAAGTTTGCTTACAGGACATTTATAGAAAAGGGGGGATGGTGAAAATGTTTTTCTTTTGTGAAAAAGAAGCATTTCGTTTTGAATGGGAAAAATGAGGTGATGCTTGGTGAAACTTTTAGGTCGAAATTTGCATGGCAGCATTGAAGGTCGTAATCTGGTGATTCTGAAGGATTGACATGGTGTTACAGGTGTAGAATTATTAACTATCTGCCTTTCCCATGGTTCTGACACAACCAGAAATCTTGAAAGGAAACGTCACATTCTTCAACAACCCACAACTCTGCTACGAGAACACCATTGACTGGAAGGGGGACATCCTCGCCAATGGGTACTATGTCATATCCGACACCAAGGATAAAGCAAGAATATGTGAGTTCTTCTTGGATTATATAGAACAGCCTTCAGATTAATTTTGGACAAATATTGAACTTTGCACAAACATTCTAATCCTTTACAGCTAATACTTAGTACAAAGTGGATACTCTTCAGATCATATTGACCCCAGCGGGGGTTGTCACGCGTCGCTGAAAATCGAAAGATCTGGAGATTCTTTCTTAAAATCTTTTTTTTAAATCTGGAGATCAATTTTAAAAATTGTTTTAAACAATCTCCAGATTATTTCAAACAATCTAGAGATTTTCTACACTGCTTGCAAATAAATCTCCAGATTGTTTCAAACAATCTCCAGATTTTTCAATGTAATGTCAAAATTCATGTTGAATGCACGTCAGTCTGGTTTCTCCTGATTTTAGCTGCCTGGACATGTCTAATTACCAATTTGTCAACAGTTACATGTAAGTAGTTGCTTTATGTACAGATTATGACCCACATTTAGGCATGATATCTATGTCTATGTTGTTGTCCCGTATTGGGGATTAGGGAAACATTTTGATTTTGCCGAATTTCTTAAGTACTTAAAACCATTCATAGCCTCATATCAAGCCCAAAAGATGAGTAGTTTGACAGGAAGGTTAAGCTTGGCTTGATATCCCAACGTGTTCATTAACATTCTATAATGTTACAGGTGAACCCTGTCCTGCCAGCTGTAATGGTAACTGTTGGGGAAGCAGAGAAGAAGACTGCCAGAGCTGTGAGTAGCACATTGTTTACATAACATCGTGAAACTTTTCTAAATAAAGCCATTCAGTGTGTTTTAGGGGATTTTTGATTACCAACAGAGAAATGAGATAAATGTATTCATGTATAGTTATAATTCACATCCTTTGTAATTGTAATTGGCTTGGCAAGGGTATGAATGAATTTGTTGTTAAATGTAGAAAAACTGTCTTAAAATCAAGCCAATATAAATAGCATCACTGACGTTACACATGTTATCCCTTAGTGGTTTTATTCACAACTACAAATAAGATTCATTTTTTTAGAATGTATTAAGTGTTACCACTGTGAGAGATATGGCTAGAAACTTGTTGATTTTAAGGAGAGATTGCTTGTCCGGAACCAGTGCTGTACACACTGTGACATCTTTGATTTTGAATTCCTTTCTGAACATTCCCTGTGCAGTTACCAGAAGGCGCGGCCTGGGCCCAGGTTACTGCAGTGAACAGTGTGACTACAGGTGTAAAGGTCCGAACCCACAGGACTGCTGCCACAAGCAGTGTGCTGTGGGCTGTATTGGCCCTCTGGCTACAGACTGTCTGGTAGGAACATCACATAATGCTAAAAGGTTTATACAATAGGAAAGTAGCTCGTCCTAAGAGTTTACAAGCTCTGAAGGACATATTCTGCAACAACATGGCTGAGGTGTCCTCTCCATTACTGAGCGATTTTTAGAGATGGACTGATGTTTGCAGGTCTCTGATTGCAGGTCTCTGAGTCCTGTCCAATTTGACAGACAAAAAATGCTGGAGTCTTTCTCTTCTTTGACATTGTGACACTGGCTGAATTATTTTATGTGATGTTATTTGATGCAGTTTTGTTGGTTTCTCATGTTTCTCAACACTTTGTGTC
>NC_049996.1:10189216-10217340 GCF_000003815.2 Branchiostoma floridae
TTGACAGACAAAAAATGCTGGAGTCTTTTTCTTCTTTGACATTGTGACACTGGCTGAAAGGCTCACTGAGCAGAATTATAGGTAATTTGATGCAGTTTTGTTGTTTCTCAACACTTTGTGTCAGTTGTCTGGTGTTAGTTCTATATCTCATGCTGTTAAGGTTACACATCTTGAATTAATATTCAACAATTTTTAACTTCAGGGCATCCTCAAACAGATCCAGTTGTTTATAGAGTTGCTTATGAATGATAAAACATATTATGTTGTTTGTAAATCAGTGTCATATCCCTCCCTTTATGGAATTGTCCTGCCCATATCTTCTGGCTAAAAGACTGCCTGTTTGTACTTCAGGCCTGTCTCCATTACAACAACTCCGGCAAGTGTGAGGAGCACTGCCCCCCTCCCTTTTTTTACGACACCGACCTGTTCCAGACAGTCACCAACCCTGATGCCAAATACACCTACGGGTCTCTGTGTGTGGACGAGTGTCCATGTGAGTGTCAGCCTTGCCTTTCTTTCTTTGAAAATGTATCAACGCAACAATGCTAATATCATGTCCCACACATTACAATTATGTACATTTACACGAACACTCAATCAATAAAATAGAATGAAAAAGCAGTACAGTAAATTTTAACCATGATTGAACTGCCATGGTCCCCCAGTTGAAAACTAGTTGGAACCAGTTCAGTTGTGACGCTCTTGGAAGGCCACGAGTCTATGAGCCATGGGAGCATAAGGCTCCCTGGATCAATTAGAATCATTTAGTAATTACAAAACAGTTATTTTAATTGTGATGTTATGAACAAACACCCCATTTCCTTTCATATCACTTATCATGTCATACCTGGGCCGCAATAACCTTCGATTATTTTCCATGTCACTCAGTCAGGCTTCTTAGTACATGTACAGGTTTCCATCGGTTAAATAGAGGCCACTCCACTGCAAGCAAACGGAATGACCCGTGGTCGGGCTGGTACATTTTGTTTTGTACCTCAGGTGATACAGAATACACGTTGTTGTATCATACATTATGTCTGACAGTCATACCTGTGACGCGAAAACGTTCGATACGGGTGTTCCGGACTGGGCCATACTGTAACTTCCGTAATCGCACATGTTTGTAAGGCGTAATTTACATGGGCTTCATTCGAATAAATCGAACTGTTTTGAGCGGGCCGAGTGCAGCGCCATCGAAAGTTCAAAGACCTGATTCGGACGTTGGGACATTACTGTTGCAACACTTTTTGTTCGAGGGCACCAAATTTGTTCAGCTTCTGGCGCATTTTGCATCAAAATAGGTGTTTTCTCAGTCGGGTCCCAGGCCTCCCGCGGGTCGGATCGCCGGGCGATCTGACCCGCGGTCGGGCTAGTGGGACCTCGGGTGATACGGAATACACCGTGTTGTATTCTATATTAATATGCCAGCTAACATTACTGTTACCATATTACAGCTCACTTACTTCAGGAAGAGGAAAACTGTGTGAAGACCTGTCGAAAAGGGAACACTGACAACGGACAGCGAGTTTGTGAGAAATGTGTTGGGGCCTGTCCCAAGAGTAAGTTGTTTCAGTTTTCATGTGGATTTGCTGATCTAAGGATACATGTAAATTTTAATGCTTGAACCAAGTTGTTAATTAACCTGCTTAAACCATGAATAGATGCAACGATTTTGATTCTTTTGTTTCTTTTGTCTGTGCATATTCTCTTCCGTACTTCAGCCAGTTGTAATCTTTACTTTCTGTTAAAGGTCTTGAGCCTGAAAAAAATTAAAATGAGAACAAACTTTCTGCCATCACAGAATGCACAGGATTCCAAAAGTACCAGTTTGCAGGATACATGACGATAAACGAGGCAATCCTGAGAAACTTCACCAACTGTACCATCATAGAGGGGAGCCTGGTTATCACAAAGCAGGCATTTGAGGGGTAAGTGAACTTACATTCACTGTAACAGTTTTCACCTATAGTCTTCATCGCATTCCGTTTGCTTCTCAATGTGTGTAAAATGCGCTCTTTGCTATAGTTGTAATGTGTGGTGCGCAATACCCTGAAATTCAATCTCAAATGTCAGACTGTTTCCAGGACCTACACAGGCCAGCTCCTCGGCTTCTGTGAGGAATAACATGCCGCTAAGTTAGGGCCTATGGTAAAGTTTTCCTTGTGAGCATGGGCCTGTTTGCCCTGGAGCTGAGGAGCTGGCCTGTGTAGGCCCTGGAAACAGTCTGGCATTCATGCTACATCAAGCCCTGCTTGGGTTCTACTTGAATTCTGCTGTAGCAATCAAAATAAGATAAAAAGATTTAGTTGCTTGTTGCCCTTCTTGAATCAGGGACCTCTGGGCAGGCTTTGGTCCCATGTCACCGTCGGAGCTGAGTGTGTTCAGCACAGTGGAGGAAATAACAGGCTACCTGCAGATAGAAGGACAACACGAAGACTTCACGGACCTCTCCATGTTCCGCAACCTGAAGATTATACAGGGCAGGGAGCTCTACAAGTAAGGAACTTTCTCTCTACATTTCATTCTACAAAGACATGTCAAAATGATAAACCTGCTTCTGAATTAAGCCATAAACCACATCAGGTAAATAGATGAATAGTATGTGAAAAAGTGAAATGATTTTGGCTCGTAAAGTGAATTTTTGTCTACCTGCACGAGAGGACAAGTTCAATTTGTAGAAAACTTGTTAAACCCTGAAGATAGTAATTTGTTGAGTGAAACAAAACAGTGTTTTGAACATTATGCAAGAGGAATTCTTATCTCATTTGAGTGTTTTTTTTCAACAGTCAATACTCATTAGTCATCTACCAAACGTCGCTGGAAAGCCTTGGCCTGACATCTCTGCAGCAAGTGAACAATGGGAAGGTCAACATCCAAAAGAACAGGGACTTGTGCTACAACGTGGAGGATGTCGTCTGGAACCGCATTCTGAAAAACCCTGCAGAACAGGAGAGGCAGATTAACAGGAACAAAAAGAAAACCAAGTGTGGTAAGTCACAAGTCTGTATCTGTACGTACCTGTATCATAAGTCAGTATATCACCCTTCAGTGTAACATGCCAGCTTCTGCATCAGATTCTGTATTTGACTAGCTGGTTTAACTTGCCCTTTGGTTTATCATTCCGGATTCTATACCTGTATAGCCAGCATATTCACCTTCCTTCTCCATAGTACACTGGCTTCTGTATGTATAATAAATTAGACCCACCATCATCACATCTTAAATGCTATTGATTAACGATGATTTTGATTGATGGCTGGGATCGGTATATTGGTCTGGGCATTTTCTGATCATATCTTGACATAATTCTTTATGACACAAATAGCTCTATGTAGAGCAACATTCATATGTTTCTGTTTTTTGTCCTTTTCAGTTGTTGAAGGGAGGACTTGCTCCGACCAGTGTAACTCTGACGGCTGTTGGGGGTTCGAAGCAAGCCAGTGTATCAAGTGCGCCAATTGTGAGGCAACCACGCATTACTCAGACAACAGGAACACTGACAACAGCCAGCAAGTTTCCGAGAAATGTGTTGGGGCCTGTCCCAAGAGAAGTTGTTTTTGGTTTTCATGTGGATTTGCTGATCTTCAAGTGTTTCAAGGACGTACATTTGTGGTCTGAAGTTTAAATGTTTGAACCAAGGTGATAATTAATCTGCTTTAACCATGAATAGATTATACACTAATTTTAATTCTTGTTTCGTCTGTCAATTAACATGAGAACAAACTTTTTTGCCATCACAGAATGTGCAGGGTTCCAAAAGAACCAGTTTGCAGGATACATGACGATAAACGAGGCAATCCTGAGAAACTTCACCAACTGCACCATCATAGAGGGGAGCCTGGTTATCACAAAGCAGGCATTTGAGGGGTAAGTGAACTTACATTCACTGTAACAGTTTTCACCTATAGTCTTCATCGCATTCCGTTTGCTTCTCAATGTGTGTGCATTGTGCTCTTTGATAGTTGTAATGTGTGGTGCGCAATACCCTGAAATTCCAGCCCAAATGTCAGACTGTTTCCAGGACCTACACAGGCCAGCTCCTCGGCTTCTGTGAGGAATAACATGCCGCTAAATTAGGGCCTATGGTAAAGTTTTCCTTGTGAGCATGGGCCTGTTTGCCCTGGAGCTGAGGAGCTGGCCTGTGTAGGCCCTGGAAACAGTCTGATGTTCATGCTACATCAAGCCCTGCTTGGGTTCTACTTGAATTCTGCTGTAGCAATCAAAATAAGATAAAAAGATTTAGTTGCTTGTTGCCCCTCTTGATCCAGGGACCTCTGGGCAGGTTTTGGCCCCATGTCACCGTCGGAGCTGAGTGTGTTCAGCACAGTGGAGGAAATAACAGGCTACCTGCAGATCGAAGGACAACACAAAGACTTCACGGACCTCTCCATGTTCCGCAACCTGAAGATTATACAGGGCAGGGAGCTCTACAAGTAAGGAAATTTCTTTCTGCATTTCTACAGCAGTGGGGTGATAACAGATTTGCTCACAATCTAACATTCGTTATTTTCTGCTTATTTTCTGTGCAGAAGACTACCCTAAAGATCAATAGATAAATAAAATAAATAAAAGAAGACCATTTATTTCTAAATTATTGCTGTGTTGAATTCCTAGATCACTGCAATGGCTTTGGTGCTTGCAAAAACATGTTTATGCTGCAACTTAACACCTGCGGCCCCACTATCCAGCTGGCCCCAATGATTGCCAGCCCTCAATGCCTGAGGCAAGTGATAGTTGGCATGGGGCCATTTGGATCCTGGGACAGGAGTAAGCTGAGGGCTTGTGTGTGGTGGGTGGTCGGTACCAAACCCTTTCCTGTTCTGCCATGGTACATTTGTACTGTCTATCAAATTTGAAGGATAGATTTTGTCTTATAAGTTCTGGGGGCCCTTGTGCAATAATGACTAATGTTGTGATGCTGTCATCGTAAAAAGTTATCATTTGGATGTAACAAAACAGTGTTCTGAACCTTGTAAGAGGAATGTTGATCTTATTTGAGTCTTTTTCAACAGTCAATACTCACTAGTCATCTACCAAACGTCGCTGGAAAGCCTTGGCCTGACATCTCTGCAGCAAGTGAACAACGGGAAGGTCAACATCCGAAAGAACAGGGACTTGTGCTACAACGTGGACGATGCCGTCTGGAACCGCATCCTGAAAAACCCTGCAGAACAGGAGAGGCAGATTAACAGGAACAAAAAGAAAACCAAGTGTGGTAAGTCACAAGTCTGTATCTGTACGTACCTGTATGGCAAGTATAACACCCTTTAGTGTAACATGCCAGCTTCTGTATCTGTATTAATGTCTGGCTGGTTTAACCGCCCCTTGGATTCTATATACGCTTAGCACACTGGCTTCGGTACTGTATTGAAATAGACCCTCACATCTTAAATCTTATTAGTTAATGCGATTTTGAATGACGGCTGGGATCATCGGGGTATATTGATCTGGGCATAATTCTGTATGACAAATAGTTCTGTAACAGTCATATGTTTCAATCTGATTTTGTCCTTTTCAGTTGCTGAAGGGAGGACTTGCTCCGACCAGTGTGATTCTGACGGCTGTTGGGGGTTTGAAGCAAGCCAGTGTATCAAGTGCGCCAATTTTGAGCTGGACGGGACGTGTGTGGAAAGCTGCGAGGCAACCACACATTACTCCGACAACAAGCAGTGCCGCCCCTGCGACCCTCAGTGTGACGGCATGTGCAATGGCCCGGTAAGCTTTTGTCTCTGATTTGCACCGCACCAACTACTTATTCCTTTGTTTCATTTTTATGTCAAATAGTATGAGTCAGAACATCATGAAAAAAGTATTAAAGTATGTGTTTGAAGATACTGTTTTTTGCTTTATTGTTGAATACTGAGAGAGATCTGTATTGTCCTGAGCTTTCTTACAGTTTGTAATGTGTTAAAACGTTTTTGTAACTTTTCTACACAGGGTTCCGACAATTGTACCAGGTGTCTGAATGTAAAGGATGGTCCCTTCTGCAAGGAGAGGTGCCCACCCATGAAATACCCGGACAGAAACAACCAGTGCCAGCTGTGCCACGAGAGCTGTGTAGCCCCTGATAGCAGGTAACGCTTTTATATGGCACTGATAACATACTCTTCAAATTCCTTAAACTTTCTAGGAGAGTTGTTCAACCTAAAGTTAAACAGTCTCTAATGCATTTGAGTCCATTTTGTGACTTGTGATATGAGGCTTTGAACAATATTTGTATCTGCCAGTTGGTGTAACATATCAGGTTGGTATGCCCCAAAGTGGAATAAGGCTTACTTGAAACAGTCTTTTTGGCTACTTCAATACATACAAAGGTAAACTTTACCTTTCAGTACAATGTATGTAATGTGCTACGTATTGATAGTGTGTTGACTGTTTTGTGAGTTTTGACTTTTTGAACTTAGGTGTGCAAGTAGGATAGAATGGAAAACTTTTTATCAAATTCTGCAATGGGGAAAAAAAGTGTCTAAATTTGCTGGTTTCTTTTGCACCTTCCCCAACAGCATCTTGTTCCGTGAACCAGTGTAAGGACTGCCACAGCGAGTGTGTGGACGGGTGTGTGGACGACACCAGGAGCGGCTGTTTCCGCTGCCGCCATGTCAAGGTTGGGGACGAGTGTCTGGAGGAATGTCCACAGGGATTCCAAGAAAAGGACGGCATCTGTGAACCCATCTTCAGCTGGGATATCTTTGGCTAAGACTGAGAAGAGTTTCTCTCTCAATTTTGCTGATTGATTTATGAGGAAAGAGAGCTTACTCTCAATATACATAATATTATACAATAGCCAATTGTATGACATCATAACATATCATAATTATTGAATGATAAATACTACACAATGTGTCGCTACATACAGCAAGGAGAATTTCCGATTTTAGCATCTAAGTACTTGACTAATTCTAAATATACGCCAAAAAGCAGTTACTCATTACAAGTAACTGGATATGATTTGGAAATATGATCCAGCTGCTTGAGTAACTGCCGTTTTGCGTATCTTATTACCTGGATGTCTAATCTTCATTGACATAATTCTACATATAGCTTTAGTAGGGAAAGCACTGTCAGTCATTAAACTTGTTTGACTCATTTATATTCTAAGTCTATGCTTTTTTAAAACTTCTTGCAAAGAAGAATTTAAAAACAACATGCAAAGTAGGACACTTACTTACTTACAAACAACTTGTATTCTACTGCAGTTTCTTGCTGATGTAAAGATAAGTGGCAATTTGTTCTATACAATTTGTCATTACACATTGTTTCTAGGTATTCTATATCTTTGCAATCCGTATTTTCAACACTTTTTTCTCTGTTTATTTGTAAACCAAACAAAAGCAAAGGTTTGACTTGCAGTTTTGTACCTGTCATTATTTTGAATTGGTGCAACTTGTGTTCTGTAATTATATTTATACTACCATCTCATTCAATAGCATTGTGGCTTTGCATTTTGTATAATTGTTACATGTGCCAAATAATATCATTTGGTAACAATTACAAAGAATTGCTTGAAAAAATTTGTATAAAATTTCTAAATTTGTGGTTTGCGGGTTCACAGGACTCCATGGGTAAGTAATCACCACGTTGATTGTGATCATAAACAAACTCAGTTGTGCTCAGTAAGACAACCTGATCAGTTCTTTCTATTTGTGCCCTTAAGCCGCCTTTACAAATCAAGAATTTGAAGACGAAGAAACTCTGCTATTTGTTCGTAGGCATCAGGGTCATGCCTCCTCGTAATTTAGAGCTCGCTGACAACTCGGCCAAGCTAAATTCTTGATTTGTAAAGGGGGCTTAAACACAGAAAATGTGACGTGCAAACAGACAAAATATTCCAGTCACCATTCTCACGGCAGTAAAAATGGGAGAACATATAACTTAACAACCAGATCGTGCTCGGTAAACACAATTCCCTCACAGTCAAAATTTCTCTGTCCTTGGTGCTGAATACCCTTTACACAGTCAAACAGCCCACAGTCAAACAGTACATGCAGATCTGTTATCATTGTTACTTTGTTTGTTCTGTGATATGCTCCTTTCTTTATTGTTTTGCTGCTGATGTAAATTTATCTTGGGACTCTGATGGTCATGTTTCGTTTCTTACCTCGCTCTTTCAAGAGACATTTGCAGATATTCACTTCATGTGTCAGTGGGGACGCCTAGCAACCTTTGACAGTTTTGCAGTTATCACATAGGATATCCCCTGCAGAAGATAGGAGTTGCTTTTGATCTATGTGTAACATTGATGCTGATTGGTTCATATATTTAATGCATTCTGGTGATCAACTCAAGTTCTATTAAGGGCAGGGTTTCTCAAGCTATTGAAATCTTTGATTGAAAGTCTGAAGAATCTTTAGAATATATCTTAAAATCCAACAATCATCCAGAAGTAAGCCACAGTAGCATCTTGATATGTAATGATCTGATTTTCTTTTAATGTCTGTTTTTACACAAAAGTTTCTGTTTTCTGTCTTCTTTACTAAGACTTATCAGTAGTGTAAATAACATGATCGTCAGCACCAAGGACATGACTAATACTACGTTGCCTTTTTTTCAGAACTTTGCCTCATCCTAACCTCTCTAAGCAATTTCCGTCAAATGACACCAATGATGACAATAACAACATATGGGTTTGTATTTTCAACAAAAATATCAACATTTTACAATGTTGTTACCTGTTTCTGATTTTAATAGCACATATATTCTACCATAAATCAAATTTAGTATATACCACATTAGATACAGTCAGAAATATTTGATTGCAACTATTTTCCATACCAACAAATTTCAGGAACAATTATGCATAATACAGTTTTGTACATATATTTTGTCTTGAAAGCTCAAGTGAGACTTGTGCTTCATTCCATTACTAGTAAGAAATACTATTAAGCAATACTATAACTTAGAAACCTATACAGTGTGGCATGATATACACATTGTGAAGTTTTCAAACTATTGTCATATAATAACATCATCTTGAGTGCCAAGCTGAGCCCCATTGACTGTGATAGTAACAGAAACTTGCTCTGACTTAAAACATTTGCATTTGACAATGAGAAAGAATCCTACAAAATCTTAATCGCCTCACGTGAATGAATGATATGCATTTGATTGCGCAAAAGATGTATCAAATGGATTGAGAAATGACAGGTAGCTGAAGATAGAAAAAAATAAAAAAAGATTGTAGTTGGAATCCAAAAAGAATCATTTTTTTTTAAAATTCTTTTCCTCTTAACAAGTAGACCAGCTACTAATGATCCAGAGGATTGAATTACATGCCTGTTGTAATATAGCGCCTGTGCTGTGCTTTTTTGTTGCATATTTTTGGAACTGTTACACTTTCTGTAGTAAGTACATTGTAGATGTTGGCACTTTCTGTAGTACATGTAAGTACATTTTGGCAAATTGATTGAATGGGTAATTTCTATTCTAAAATGAAAGACTTGAACGTATTAAGTCAAGTACTTTTAGTGGACTTGTTGCTGGTGTAAAAAAAAAAAACAAGAATGCAAGGACGAGATTTAGGTATATACTGTTATAAAGGGTTTGCAAAGCCCAGAAAAGAAGGATTGAGCAAAAAGCTTAAGGGTATTCTTCTTGACATAGATAATAAAAGAAATGTGTACCCAATTTTTCCAAATAAACTGAAAAAATGATATTAAATAATCAAGGGGGGTTTTAACTGTAATTTCCAGCACAAATGAATTGGTAGCAAAGCGCCTTCAGAGTATTTCTAAATGAAATACATGAAATAAACAGCTTTGATGAAAAAAAGTTACATGCTTTATATAAATTTTGAGGAGAAAAGCATTATCAGATTGAAACATTTTTGCTTTGGTTACCATCTATAACTATGGTGGGTAAGATCAGATGCATAATAGACTGACAGAGAAAGTTAAAGAAATTATGAAATTAGACTTTGAGAAGCGATACTTGTACCTAAACTTTAGTCCCATCAGGACAACGACACACACTTTCTAGCACACATTAGATCACAGGAGGATTGAACCACCAGTAATGACATACATGTAGCAATAAGAAAAATATCCTTAGTTGGAGGCCAGACAATAGCTGGAAGCAACAGAATTAAAGTTTTGAACAAAAAGGCAGTTAGAATTACCGACTAAGAAGAGCAGTGAGGTAGATGTACATCTGAGACATCAGAGCATTACAACACCAAATTTGAGCATGTTTGGAGGAAAGGAAGAAGATAGTTTCTAAGTGAAAATAAAACCAAGTAGCAAGAAACACAAGACCTTCAGTACATCACATTCAGATGATATGCTCTTACACAGGTTAGGGAGGAAAGTTGATGTTACAATAGTAAGTAACATCCATTCAAGGTTAGACACAGGTGAAGATTCTGATGAGACTGAAAGGAAGAAGAACTATGAGTTCTAAATGAAGAGAGGTTGCAAAGAATTCAACAAAAGCAGACGTCTTCCAGCAACATCAGCTAAAGGATCAAAACTGAGACATTCAAAATTCAAAGATTTCCCCCCAGAGAATAAAGAGCATGCTGATCAAGATTTGTGGGACAAACCTGAATTAAATGTTTTGGGTCAGAAGTTTTAATCTCAAATCAAATGTTGGTCAATCACTTTTAATCAATTTCCTTTTCTTTTGGTGACTTTTTATTTCCTTAAGTTATTTCAAAGCATCTTCATGAAGTGAGGAGCATTATGAACAACAGACTGTCTTATATTAAGCCCCGGTCACAAAGCGTGTACGATTCCTTACGATGGACTATTCCGCATATCGTACGATGAGCACAGTACATCGCAAGAAAATCGTAAGCATCGCAAGCCATCGCAACGCATCGGATGGTGTTCAAAATTTTTCCAGCGTCGCAAGATTTTTTACTTGTATAGCCGTCTGACCGCTTTTGTGCTTCTTTAACCAACAAAATGTGGACATAGCTGTTAAATACCTTCCTATAATATCTTTAACTGTAAAAATAAATGAAAAAAGACCATGACAACAAGAGTATTACAAGCAAAAGTTCAAATCAAGCGTGAGTACTGGTATGGTTATCTCGGCCTGCTACGTGTCAGGCTCTTTCGAAGATCGTATCATGATATGCTATCAACAAAAAGATGTCATCATACAAAAATCATATGATAAGCATTATATCATATGTATTTCCGACTCATAGAGCCTGCCTTTATGTTCGAGTTGTCCCCATGGTTATTACGATTATGGTAAACTGACCCAAGACCGACGAGAGCTGAGATTTGATCTAATTATAAACTCACGTGTATGAAGCGATCAAACAATTGTCTGCATCACCTGTGCGGGGCGCGCTGTTCTCTGGTTGCGACTGTGGCAGTTGCGACTGATATATTTCCCCTTTTCGTCAATATCGACAATATCAGGGAAAACTGAAACCATCACATCATGCTAAAAAATCATAAATCTATAACCTCATCAGTAGACAAAAATTGCCCTAATGAAATCTGCTATGGGGGCTAATAAAATCTTACGACGATAGCAAAATTTTGAACATGTTCAAAATCCATTTCAGCTCTATTTTTCGCCATACGACGCTCCCCGATTTACTATGATTCACTGCGATTGATGCAGGCACGCTCTTATGACCTCATCGTACGATGCACTACGCGCTTTGTGACCACGGCTTTATATTCTTAAACCATTGCTTCCGATTCTCCCCCGACTTACGACGCACTGCGCTTATCCTGCGCATCGGAAGGAATCGCAAGGAATCGTACGCGCTTTGTGACCGGGGCTTAAGCAGTCTTGCGTTTTTTCAGCTCAGTGCTATTTGGTGAGGTAGCTGACAGCAAAATCACTTTATTAACCTGTAATACACCATGAGGTTGTCAGAAAAGTTTGGAATAAAAGAAATCTTTGAAGATGAAAAACCTCTGAGAACAGAGAATGGAGAAGTGATAGGTAACCGTTGTAGTTTGTACACCTAATAGTATGTATTAACAAAGGTAGCTGCATGTACGACCAACCAGAGAAGAATCATAGATATATGAAGTTTACATCATTAGATAATTGCCACAAAGATACTTCAATCTCTGTAATATCAAAGCCATATAAGTGAGACGGTTGAGGAGAAAAATTAGCACCACTTGAAGTTGCAAAATTAATGTACATAATAATGGAACTGTGCAAGGGTTGTCCCCAGCCTAGGATCAATAGATGACTCAGTTGTATCAACAAACACTGTGTACATTAGAATCAGAGGCTGTATGTCAAAGTACAATACTATAGAGGAAACATACCCCCAGCCTAGAGTCAATAGATGAGGATGAATCTTGGTGAGAAGAGAAAATCTCGAAAAACGAAGAAAAGAGTACAACACTGTGTACACCAGAATCAGAGGTCGTAGGTCAAAATACAACACTATAGAAGAAACATATCACAAAAACCTTACCTAACCCTCATATTTGGTTACTGGTTATATGTATAGCTGTCATTCAAAAGTTTCATTCAAATTTTTTGCTCATTTTGCTATAAACATAGACCACATTAATTTTTTTAAACAAATGGCTGAAATTCAGAGAAATTCAGTTTAAATCATCATCATAGTTTAGAGCTGGTATTTGCAGATAAAAATCAAATTCAAGTCTTAAAAGCTTTAGAGTCTTGCAGCAAAGTTTCAAAGCTGTAGAATTCCAAGGTAGACATTTCTAAAAAAAAAACACATTTTGTCTATGGCTTGAGTAGAATCCAAGGTAACTTAGCTGGCAGTTCAGCACATCGATCTTCCAATAGTAATATTTGTTTTAAATTCAACATACAAGTCAGAGATAGAGATAGAATAATGCTTCATTATATCTACTGTGAAACAAAAAGGTATCAAAACATGGATATTTGCCTGCAATGACATTGATGAGCATTGCGTCATACAGTGGGGAAAATGCATCACTCAGAGTCTGAAAGTTAATACATCAAATAAACATGCAGATACCAATCTTTTATATACCTGCTGTTTTAGTTTTACAAACACCTTGTACAAGTAGGAATGATGTTTCTTCCATTATGATTCAGGTCTAAAGCACACATGCAAAAGTACATTGAAGCATAAGGTGTGTACAGCTTTAACTCAATGAAACTTGTAGACATATTTGTATTAGGAAAATCAATTCTTGATAGTTTTATATGGTATAGAGTATTAAAGGGAGAGGATTGATTAAAAGATAACTAGAGTCTCAGAAACTCTAAGATGAAAAATAGCAAACAATAACATGAGAATAAGAAAGGCAACATCTACAGAAGATTTTTTTTCTGTACTTAGAGGTTAAGGGGACAAAAAGGACCAGGAGTGTGGAAGTGGAACTCAGAGAATTTGGCTCAACTAACTTATCAATCATCACACGGGATTCAGACAACCCATACTGCATGTCATAGCAGGTTCAAAAGAAGAAGGTAATGATAACAGTTGTTAAATTTCACAACTACCTAATTCAGAAGTAATTGGCACTGCCAAAACTCAATAAAAACATTCTTCAGCATGATAGGATGTCAATGGGAGAGAATAAACAACTAGATTATAAATAAAACTCTAGAGTTCTAGAACTCTAGAACTCCACAAAAGCAAAGAGAAACATTAGGATAAGATGGCATTTGTATATATCACTACAGAAGATATCTTCTACATTTTAGAACTAAATGACAAGGAGGCAAAGAGGCAAGAATTTCCAAGAATGCCAAATCCGTTCTTTATGACAACACTGAGTTGAGTTATCAACACTCACAGAACCTGAAAATAAAAGCAGGACCAAAAGATATAAAAGATAGCAATATGATTTGTTCCATCATAACTAAGTAATTAGCCTTGCCAAAACTCCATCGATACTTATTTCAGTGTTAGTAAACTGAGATATCAGCACCAAGGGCAGGACCAAACGAATCAGAAAGACGAATTAAATCTAGTCACATTTTAAATGACAATATTCTATCACACAGCCGCCAGTCAACAAACAGTCATTGCAATCTGTATATTATGGATTTCAGAACTACATACAGATTTAATGGCAGTTGCAATTAACAAAGCAGGAATTTAGGATTGATGGATGACCCAAAGTAAAATCCATCGTAGAAAGAAGTTATAAGAGAACATCACATTGAATTAAGTGAGTTAACTACATGGCATAACTTGCCATGACTTTATAACAGGCTTGAATATGCATAACAAGCAGCCCTTGCATGGTTGTTATACCAGTGATATAAAGAAAGCTACTGGTTACTTTTAACAGAAATTGGTTAAGTTTGTCGGACAAAAACCTTCAGAGGAATGTCAGAAGAATTCATAACAAGGTTTGTTATTCTATTCTGTCTGTGATACGGTTTCCTTAACAAAATCTTATTCATATGAATACAGAGGAAAATGATAGAGGCAGACTCAGACTGTTTAAAACATTACAAGCAGATATCTTAGGTAAATAGTCATTTATGTATATACACACCAGTATAGCATAGGGTTCAGAATGAATGTCAGGAATAAATGATGGCACAATTTTTCATATCTTATATCATCAATATTACTCAAATGTAAGGAGAAAAATGTTCTCAGAAAAGGGGTATCATCACATCTGCAGATTATGTTAGCAGCCAAGTCTTAAATTCATAAATGAGCAATAGTTGATCAAAAAGTAAGAGCATTCATGGAGAATGGAATAAAGGCTTGTTAAAGCCAAAGATTATTTTGGCTTACGTAAATAGGAATTCCATGTCTCAAACCGGAAATATGACACCATCAAGATGTAATTTACTTTTAATAAATGCCAAGAAGAAAAGATATCAAGAGAAGTTGAGACAGGAAAAAATCTTACAACATGTTCCGGTATTATATCATTATTATAAGAGGATCATTATCAGTCACATCTACAACCAGCAACAAGGTATATGTTTATCATTATCACCATACTACTAGCAATAGGTATGATTCTTGAAATCAAACATTCCGTTCATAAAACATAACCCACAGATCTAGACACATTCAAGTCTTAGACGTGGTAAAGGCTGAGAATGAGAGCATTTTAGACAGAAAAGATGATGATAACAGGAAACACAGCAAGCATCTGACAAATCTTATATCATGGCTGAATGTAAGCTCACTATGGATTGGATTAGGAAATATAGAGCAATTAAATACTTGCAGTTCATTTTCCATCATATGCAAGGAGTTAACTTACAGATCAACATATCAAGAAATAAAGCAACAGACCTTCATGCTTGCTGTGAAAGGAGTCTTTCTGTTCAACAGTGATTAACAGTGCACAGTTCTGCTCATGAGAAATGACTTTGAAATTGAATACTTGGAGTTAATTATACACCGTGAGAAACTTCTCTACAGATCCTGCTTGGATCAAGATATCAGGAAAAAACAGCAGACCTTCATGGCACACTCTGCTTTACCTAATATTGATTATGAGGAGGAAGAGAAACTGACCGCTGACATGGACATTACTCCTCATTTAGATGAGCTGCTGAACCCGAGCCCAAGAGTGGAGAGTGGGGCTATAGCCAAGTTGTTTAACAAAGCAAAAAATGCTGTGGCAGCAGAAGTGTTAAGGAGGATTAAGAACATAATAGTCTATAATATATATTTGTATGACAAATTTTGACAAGAAATATCGTGACTCTATTTTCATGCCAAGACAATTTTATGTGATACTGTCTGTTATAAGCATTGTCTGTGAAGGAGACACACAGTCTAACAATATATGTTTTGTGAAGTGTGTAAAAAACCTTCATGGTTGCTTTAAAAAGAAGTGCATCTGTTCAACAGAAAATGATTAACAGCACATCACTATGCTGATTGCAGCTACAAAAGTAGTAGGAAAGACAAGATTAGAAAAGGAAGACCACAATACATCCATGCTGACACAGTCGACATCAAAACCTATCAAGCTGTGTCTGTTTCAAGGGAGCATGGAAAATTGTCCTCACTTTTCTGAGTATGATTTTCAAAACCAAGCTAGAGGACATGTCTTTAAATGGAATCATAACAGATTAAGTCTTTATAGTACTTGTTGCTTCAGAAAAGACTGAAGCATAAATTAAATTGGGGTGTGCAATGACGATTTTCTCTTTAAGTTAATTCTTCAACGTGTCATTCGTAGGCTTCTTCTTTCTGCCCATCCTAACGTACAATCATTCATGTTAAGGCCAAGGTGCTCAGCAAGAACAAACCAAAGCCATTACAATGTCTGGAACGAGACTCAATGATGCCAAAACAAGCACAAGTAAAATCATAAACAGTCCACAGATTCTAATAATCAAGCAAGTCTGTCAGGAGGAAGAAGATAGGTTTAGTATATCAAATAATAAATCTGTCATTACATCACAAAGCTTTAAAAGAGAGATTGGTAGTTTTTCTTACAAGGTAAAGACGGATTAAACTTGTTGAAAAGTGTTTGTATCAAAGATTTTTACAGGGGGATCCATCATTTAAAGTGATATCCTAAAAATGGGGAATACATTAACCAGTGATACATGTCTTTCAATATCAGTTGAACTTATCATATTAATTGGAAAAAGCTGTTTTATAAATCATTTCTATCAGATATGACATTATCACCACCGGTACCAGCAGCACGTTATTAACACAGATCTCTGTGCAGCAGTCTTGTTGGATGAGGACAAAACAATAATTCTGAACAAACATCATCAGGTAGCTGCAGAAAGGTGTAAGATCTAATAATAGCCTGAACAGTATGAATAGCCATCATCAGATTGCTAATGATTATATAATTGTAATATGCATCTGTTTAGGGGGACTTACATGAGCCATAAAAACTATTGATATGATAGATTAATTAGCAAACAATTGCAAGGAAAGATGAATATTTAATATTTGAAAACAGAAAGTTTCTTACATATACTGAACATGCTTCAGTCATTGGTATGTCTTCTGGACAAAATTGATAAACTTGATGTTAGTGAATGAGCAGCAGAAATATGCTAAGCTGCAAAGCAATTGTTCCAAAAGATACCAAACACAATATGCCATCTAGTTCCATTACAAATTCTATTTATTACCTCATTCAGAAGGAATTAAGGAATTGCCAAAACTCAATACTTTCAAGCATGATGAGTGTAATTGAGATTTCAGCACCAAGGGCAGATCAAAATGAACAGATGTCATGGGAAAGAAAAGCACCAGTCACACTTTTAATGACAATGTTGAATATGACAATGACAGCAAGTCAAGAATTCCTGATGTTGTCCTGCATGGCTTGAATTGTAATCCGTGTTCCAACTCCAGTTTCTTAGCATAATTCCACAATTATTGGTGCTTAAAAGCCAAAATTTCAGTTGAAGGCAGAACCAACATAAAACCTATCACAGAGAGGGCTTATAGTTTTATTGACAACATTCCACCGTATGAGCCAAAACAGTACAAAATCCAATGACAAAAGTATATGGTTGGAATTGTCATGACTTTTATAACAGGCAGCCACAGCATGTAAGGAATATGTATATACAACATGCCTCTGACATATCTACCCATAGAGAGCGTGAACCAATGGAATGGGAAAACACCATAAATGAATATGGAAGAAAAGACCATTATCAATATTCTAGACCAATATTCTAGACCAGATACAGAAGTTCATCTCACATCGCATCAGAGAAATATACTATCACGGTTCCAGATCCTGCTTGGATCATCATATTATGAAGGATAATAGCAGACTATAATGGTTATCAGAAATAATTTCTCAAAAGATTGAGGATTGCACAATCATGCTGACTGAAATCATGAAAGTATCAAGAGAGACCAGATCAGAAAAGGAAGATCATGCCATCCATGCCATATTGCCACATTTTGCACTTGAGCTTATAGAGAAGACCACACATTTCTGACTGAATGTGATTTCTAAAACTTAGATGGCATGAATGGCATAACAGACTAGTTCAAGACTGTCTGGTACTAGTTAAATAACATTTAGACTGTGACATAGCTGAGCTTCTAAAGAAGTTTGAGAAACAAAAGAATGTTGGCATTCACAATACAGTTTGCAATAAGGTTACAGATGACTGCAAATCGTAAAAAGAAGCTGTATCAAGACTGTCTAGTTTCAGAACTAAAACTATCATCTTTCCATTGGAAAAGGATTGCAAAATAAGAGAAATATACATGCATACACTGCAGTATACTCTAGACCTGAAAAGGTAGTGCAATATAAAATGACTCAGATGTAGTTAATCTAATATCAAGAAGTAGTTAAAGACCTGAAAAACGCTAGGCTGTCACAGCCAATATTCAAAGCCTTGTGTCATATCATTGGTCTATCTAAACATTAGGTACAACAGCTATCAAAGATTTGAGCATAAGCCAAATTTAAACACAGGTGACCAGAGGTGTGCAAAGAAAGTCTGCATCATCAACCAATAGACTTACAGAAAATTTATACTAATATTACAAATATCACTCAAGTCAAAATGACATTGCCGCTAGCTGAAGACAAGATCAGTTTGTCACACTGCAGGGTAAATGGCTAAAGGTAGGCAATAAAGAGATCAAGTTTCATCACAATAAGGGTTAAGAAGGTCAATCAATTCAAACTGCATGACACAGATCTTTTAGAGTAAACAAGGCCGTCTGCTTGTCAGTTCAAGATTCATATCACATTGCCCCAAGCTTTCACTTGGTTTGTGAACCATTGAGGATTATAATAAATTGAAAAGAAATCTAATAATACCAATTTTTATAGAAGACATTGACAACACTAGGAGCCAAGTATCATGATATGATCAAAATTTAACTCACATATTTGGTACTGAAAGGATTTTGGTCCATCAGAAAAGTTAAGTGGGAGTTCAGGGAAAGACAGAGATATAGAACAAAGCTTCATTGTTATCAAAAAGAAAAAAAATCAAAACTTGAAAGATGTTTGCTGGAAACCACATTTCTCAACATTATACCCTACAGTAGAACAAAATGCAAAATGCAAAAAGGACTCAGGTTTATTAGACCTTCTATTTATCTATTTGTCTCTTTCATAATTTGTTGAATGGAATGAATAAAAGAGGTACATGAAAATATATTTGAACTTGAGAATTAACGTTCAAAAGTTTTACTACAGGAGGATTATACTCCTTTAAGTTAAGGAGAGGGCCGTAGTCAACTATTTCTGCTCATAAGCTCAGAAAGTCGAGATGTCAAACAATCGCATGTACAGAATATCCATTCTGAATTATGGAAAGTACATAACAACGTGATGTGACTTGAACATATATGGAGCTTATTTACTAAGCCTTATTGTAATCAGCAGGTACAAAACCACAATAAAAAATATGTATTCAGTTAGCTTCAGACAGCAGAAAGAACGGTAGCATCAGAAATCTGCTACCTTTTGAAGTATGATAAAATGATAAATAAGAATGGTCCTAGATAAAAATTTGTTAGTGTGATCTTGTGTTAGTGTGATCTTTTAGAGATGAATTTTTAACACAACAGCTTTGATCTAACAAATTCTATTTATTATAAATTATATGATAGACAAAATTTAAAAGTCTCCATGGAAATAAGGATGAGAGGCAGTTGCCTACGCAACACTTGTGAAAACCAGAAAAAACTTTAAAGCACTCCCTTTGATATGTCATACCTCAACAGCAGACAACAAGGCTGCATCTGATAACATTGAAAACATCATTTTTTTGCCATCGTAGGTACAAATCAGAGAGTGATGTTTTAGTGAGGATTGAATAATCAAAAAGATGATAGGTTTAAGAAAATGTGAAACTTGGAGAACATGTCTTCATAAGATCAGAAAAGTCGATGAAAGAAAGTTATGTCTTGAGCCATGACATTCTTTCAAATGGAACAAAAATTAGTTCAGTTGATTGTGACATCATTAGGAAATGGTCCATGGGTAAAGCACTACAAGAGGTTTGATCAATTTGATGTTTGTGGAGAGCAAGATGTATAGAAAAGAAATTTGAAAAGCTTGTTGCTAGCTGTACCAAAATATCATAAAGTAAGACAACACATCTACCTAACATAGCTATTATGAATCTCACATCTACCTAATCCAGAAGAAATTGCCCAAACTCAATAAATGTTTTTAGCTTGCAAAACCTAAGATTTCAGCACCAAGGGCAGATCCAGAACAAACAGTTGATGTGGAAGTTCATTACAGTCACACTTTTGATGACAATGACGCCAGTCAAAAAACAGTCGTGATATTGCCCTACATGGGTTGAATTGTAAATGATGATTTTTTTTTAAACAAAAAGACCTAGCATGCAATATGATTCTACAATTTTGACGCTTTGTTTTGCAAAAATTCCATCAATCTGATGTCAATGTGTTCTATTGGGAAATGTCAAATGATGCAAAGCTATCAAAACTAACTCAAAAGCAGAAAAGTTACGTAAGGATTTGGTCCACCATATAGACATGCAATGTCTGCTGGGGTTAAAACTGGAGGTCAAGTAGGCATTCTCAAGGAAAGTGCAAGTATGCAAAGTAGACAAATTCTAATATACATTGTCAAGCAAATCTGTAAGGATGAAGAAGCTACAATAAAGCTAGATTAGCAATAAATATGCTTTCATATTAAGAAGTGAAAAATCATAGACTAGCAGTTCTAGTAGATGAGAACAAACATTATTCAACAGTTGATCTTCTAAGCAACAACTTGAAGATACAACTTAGTTATTAGATCACTTCTCACCAAAAGAAGAGGGACATTTCTCCAACTCTTGTATACAACAGGTTAAAAAACTTTCATTTCAGACAGAAGATAAAGTGGGAAGTTTCAACATTCTAACATCAGATTAAATGTGTGCAAATGGTCCTCTATCTCAGATCTGATGAAACAACTGTACTTAATGTTTCCGGGCAGAAAATGGACAAAAGTTTAGTAGAAAAAGTTACATACAAATGTACATAATATGTATGTAGTCAATTGACAATGTAGAGCATGGAAAAACGTTGACAATTCCTGATGACTATTTATGTATTATGAAATTTATGATACACTTCAGATCAATGACTCAATTTGAAACTCTTGATTAGTAAATGGGAGCCCTTCTATCATAGAGCATTCAAAAATGGTCCTACTAACTAAACTGCGTCAATGGAGTCCAGATGTATAGTTCCATCACTGTGGAACAAATGGAGAACTAAAAGTGTCCATCAAATTTGACTTTGAGTTTGTTTAGCATGTGGAGTATAACAATTAAGAAGAGAAATGTAAGCGTACCAAAGGCATTCTTCAAGCTAACGAAATAAATAGGGAAATTAGTTAGATGACAAAGACGAACTCACAAAATGATCTTAACTGGATTTCTCTACCTATTAGAATATATTCATGGTTACCACAAAAGAATGCAGGTAGCAACACATTACATAAATGACAGAAAGAGAAACTACCTGTATTAGGCTATTAGACTGTGCTGCACGTTGTGGAGAAAATATACACTGTTGACACTTTCTGCTACACAATCTTTAAAAATTTACATTAATTATCAAACAAAAGATAGAAGAAACAAATTATAAGGCCCACATGCTATAATATTGCAAGATGAATCTCTATGACCAACAAATGTTCACAACGTGCATAGGATGCGAGTCCAGACTACTTGAGTCATCTTGCTGTGTATTACCAGGAGGTTGATAACAGAAAACATCTTCCAGAAATGACAAAAGGAGAAGGGATAACTGAGCATATTCTCGTCAAGTTGTTGAAATCAAATGGCCACATCCCATTATGCAACAGGAAAGTTACACGTTATTTGGAATCTTAATCGATTAAGACTACTTGACTCATTATAACAAGTAGATTTGAGGAATGGAACTACAGCTCCAGTAACAGGAGCAAAATGATAAAATTCCACTGTAATGAAATAAGATATTGTCATTCATTACCAGTATAACTGGTAACTTTCAATACCAAAAATGTTGACAATATTATCTACTATCTTGGATCATCTGGAAACAGAACTTGACAATACATTATACCAGTGCATTGGAAAACTGAAATTTCAGCACCAAGGACAGTACCAAATATGGTTAAACCTGATGGAAAACGGCGCTCCTGTGAAAGACACATCCAGGGAAAAATAGTCCCAATGTCAACCTAATGAAGAGATGCCGGCCCACATGTACAATATATATTTGTCTTCAAATAGCCAGAATAGCTGGAACCGTGTCAAGGAGTAAACTTAACTTTAAAGGAATATTAGAAAACAGCTCCTCCTACCAGGATCGATCCATCCAGGGACATCTAGTCCCAATATCAACCTAATGATGAGTTTCAGGCAAAAATGAGCACATGAAAGAAGAAATGGACACAGCACAGTCATATTTTAAATGACAACATTCCAGTAAGTCAAGAAACATCTCTGATGTTGTCCTGCATGGCATGAATGGTAATCTGTGTTCCATCTTCAGTTTCACAACAGCATAATTCCATGATTATTGGTGATTAAAAGCCAAAATTTCAGTACTAAGGCATGAACAATGAACATTATGTCCTTGGCTGTTACAGTCAAATTGTTTAAAAGCAATATTTGAGATCATTTAACAGTCTAAAGAAGAGGAAAAGGGCCCAAAAGCCTGATTATGTCTGAAGATGAAGACATAACTCACCACACTTCAAGTCAAGTGTGCAAACAAAGTTGTTATGAATCAATATGTTTAAAGAATGTAGTATATATGTAGGTTTTGGGGGCATATGTCAACCATATATCATTAAAAAATGGTCTGTTATTCAGAGTAAGTAGCCTAGTAGTTATCAGTTTGTCTCACTGAAGACTTAATGACAGACAATAATGACACAAGTTCTGTGATATATCAGCACCAAGGGCAGAACCATAATGACCACATTTTACATTTAGATTGTTCATTGTTAGCATCACAGTTAATTTTTTTGGGTACTTTTCGTTGAATGGAAGAACTATGGAAAAAGGTTTATATTTGGGTATTCTTCGGAGAAATTTAAAAAAGGCAGACCAACTCGACGGTCAGAAGTTTGTGACTTTCTTTGTGTTGAATCAGAATTTCAAGAACAGGAAAGAAGGCTTGGAAAGACTCAGTAATGTGGCAACAGAATCTTTCAGTACTACTGACAAGCACAGGATTAAACTCTCTCATATTTCTTGGGATAATTCCAATACCTCAGATACAGTATGTATCAAGTCTAGAGAAACAGGCATGAAAGTCATCTTCTGACAGAACATAAAAGATTTCCAATTTAGTTAGATATGCATTTTTTAGTGTTCATGAGCCAAATGGTGAAAACATTACTCCAGTCAGAAAAAAAGAAGCATGTATAACATGTATCGCAAGAAAAAGAAGGGCAGAGTCTGCTGCAAAAGTATGTTCATCAGATAAGGCATCCCACAGTGAGTCTGATGAAAGTACAACACATTAGATACCCTTGTATCAATCTTGTAGGATACCAACTTATCAGGACAAGATGACATTTTGATCATATGTGCATGGTTGAATAGTTGTCAAAGGGAATCTAAACCAACAAAATGAATTATTGAAAAAACTTAATACATGTGCAGCATGTAGTAAATGTAATTAAAAATGAGTATATAGTTATAAGGAAATACTTGTCAATAGTGTATGGCATATGATGAAGCTAAAGTCTTTTTTGGCATTTAGCCTATTCAAAGACATCCAAAAGTATACAAATTATGTCCTTGACACAATGCTGGGAAGAAGACGTGATAAAAAGGCAGCCCTATATAGGGCTCAAATTGACCATCCAAAATTTGCTTACATGCATTTGAAGGCCTGTCTAAACTGGTCAATGAAGGTGAAGAATCAAGGCTTTGTATTTCCAATAGTAAAGAGTTATAACTTTTAACTATAATGGAAAAGGTTAGATTTGAAAAGCTTTCAAGACAAATAATCATTTACATACCTGTCCTTATTCAAAATGTATTTCATTCAATATAAAAACATGGGCATTTGTAAAGTCAGCTTATGATCAGCACAATTCACTGTTCTGTATTAGAATCAGATTGCATCAAAGATCAACGTGACATGCAACATAATCTGAAGAGCTTCAATCTTTGTTGCCAAGACAAATTTCAAAATAACTGTGAGGGTAAAAACTAATTTCAAGTAGTGAAGAAAACTCATAATGCGAGGCAAATTTGTTATAAGGTGCTAAAATAAAATGCAGTATTTTATTTATCATATTTTGTTTCTCAAGAGTTATAGAAATAGAAAGGTTTAATAATTGTTTTATTAGGCTACTTCTTTTCCCTTATATGACATATTGTAAAGCAATTTTCACAAGATGTATAGCAACAGGAATGAGGAATTCAGACAAATAGCAACTGTCAGTTGAAAAAGACTTTAGTTACAGGATTTCAGTGGCAAACCCCCAAGAGAAAGAAGGGATACAGTACTGATCAAAGAAAACTTAACTCAAGGCAAAACGAAGAAAAAAATGGAAGAGAATCTACATATTAGATCACAGTTGATAAGGTGTCATAGCTGCGTTACAAAAAGACCTCGTACTGAAGAGTTACAAAATAGGAACCTAAGGCATTTTCCTACTACATGTACTAGGTATATCTCCTTCAACAACTGGAAAATAATATGTTATATCGGTCAGATCACCAAGAAAAAAGAAGGAAAAAGTACTGATCAAGAAAATGGCAATGAAGAGAAGTAGATCACAGTTGATCATGCCTCAAAGCTGCATTACAAGAAGACCTTGTACTGAAGAGTCAAAGAAATTTTAAAAGGAACATAAGGCATTTTTCTATTACATGTAGGTATATCATCTTCATCAACTGGAAAATATTTTGTATGATCTTCAACAAATGTAAAATATCAAAATCAAAAGAATATGGGATATTTACATAGATACAATAGATAGATTTTGAAAGGGTGATGGCTCTGAAAATGGCTGCATAGGGGACAAAAATTATAATAGGTTGAAGTATTCAACCAGTGGATGGTAATTTTGAATGCAATCATGGGTTTCACATACTTAAGAAATTTGACACAATTAGAAGTGTTGAGTATCACAAACAAAAACACAGACACACTTGATCAATGATCATATTCACAGTGCCATGCCATGCATGTCTGGGTTGTGGTTTATGATCAGACTACAGAACATAGGAAAGGGATGTTACTACTCTGAAGTAGTTTTGGTTCAGCACCAAGGACAGGACTCAGTATTCATAAATTGCAGGACTAAAAATAAGCAATGAAAATGAATTGAATCTTTACATTTTAAACAAAATTCCAGTATTTTCTTTAGATTTAATATACTACATGGACATACAAGAAATCTTTCGACACAAGTATTCACAAGGCCATTTGGAATAGCTACTGGCTGGATGGTCGTTTTATCAGGTATCTGTAGTGCATATTACTTACAAAGTCGCTCAGGCTGTTCCAGCCATATATCAGAATCAAGGGGAATTCTAAAGATTTCCAAGGCACTTTGTACAATTGTTCCACACAGAAATCAGGCAATTTTATCTCTAGAGAAGTCATTCAATAAAGCAAACTGTTACAACTTCTGTACCATAGGCAGGAAACAACTAATGGAGGAACAACTTTATGTCTTAGAGTAAGGATTCGAAAGTTATTGTAATTAAATCTGGACACTTTGTAAAATTCAGTAAGAGGAAAGATGCACCACAAAAAAACAATGAAAAAGACTGTAAGTAATCGTCACATTGTACAATATCAAAAAGGGATTTTCCTTCCTTCTTGTTCACAAAAAATATTCATTTCAGAAAGAAGATCATTAAGAAGATCAATAACAAAAACAAGAAAGAATGTTATGCAGAGTTACCACTTACATCTACAATCTTGGCAGAGGAAGTAAATGATTAAGAATCAAGATGCTTTTTATGCAGACGATAATGACTTGATGAAAAATGACAACACGCTTCCAAGAATCTTTGATTGAGAGGGCATTTATGCCTCAAATTAGAAAGTTTGGTAAGGCTCAAATTTCTACGAAACAAAAAACATAGAGCAACCACCAAGCTACCAAAAGCTGGCTCTATGCGGTGCTTGTGACAATGACTCCGGATGGGGTCTAGACAGTCCTAATGGCTGGACATTTTCTATACATTTGAATAATAAAGTATAATCTTTCAATCAGCACCAAGGACAGGAGTCATGGTTTGATAATACCTTGGTTATGCCATATGGCAACATAATACCTAACTTGTAACATGTAAAGGAGACTTTCAAACAGAATTAGATGATAATGTTGAGGAAATACAGAGATCACAAGAACTTTTTCAGGAAGGAAAATATGCTGATCATAACTGAGATAGGTTAGATCTCCCTCTCCATTCACCATGAATTTAAACAAAGAATGTATCTTGCCATGTTGCTATGGGGAAAAAACTCCAGAAGCAATGGAAGTCTCTTTGAGTTTTGATTATACTGTGTGAAAAGAAAATATAACAGATGGCAAAACAAGATCTTGTACTTTCTTTGAAACCTACCTCATCACAAAGGAAGAGACTGAACACGTTGACATCCGCCCAAGTGGCAGTATCTATTATCTACCACACATTGGATATTCTTCCCAGTATTTGCAGGAAACAGATCTATGACACTAAATTAAAATCATGTATTCAAGCAACAGGCAACTACCTCAGGTAAAAATTCAGCAATTCCATTAGGAGTATGAAGTCATGAAGCAAGTTTTGCTACGTAGAGTGTTGAAACCTCTACAGTTTCTTTGATGTTTCATCATTAATTCTAACATTTTGCAACTACTGGGTCAGAAAATAAGGAAAGCTTAGCTGAGCAAAGACATTCTGCAAAATGTAACTTTTGGGTTATAATTACAAACAAAATTATGAGCTCAAGTTTTATTTCATTGAAAGTGGAAAAAGCCAATGCTGAAATTTCTTAGGATGAGGACAGGGACCATAGCCAAAAGCTTCCTTATGAGGAGTACGCAGAAAGACTAACAGATACCCAATTGTCAGAAATGACAACTTGTTAACTTACATTTGCTTCATCCATTTTGATAAGTAAGGAAGTTGTAAGTGGACAAATAGATCAGTACATCACAAACCGTAAGTGCAATATTTTTTTAGATTATAATATCTAAATATCTTTCAAGTCATAGAGAATTGTACAAAATTCTGCCTAAGCTAGGCAAGTTACAGAATGAAAACTTGAGTATGAGGCAGAAGCCTGATGAATTCACAGCACAGTCAAGAAAATTAGGCAATATCATGCAGAGCCGAGCAAATTTTAAAATGTAATTTCTATATAGAGGCATTTATGGACCTATTCAAAGTTACTTTATGAGGCAATTGTAAGCATATAGTCCATGGGCCAGAGGAAAAATCGGTACCTCCGAGGTGGCAAATTCTCCTTGTTATTTTTGAATAGTAGAAGGCCTGTGGCATATATTTTGACGTGATAGCCATTCTGGTATGGTAGCTTTCTACCGGCTATCACCCTTCAAACCTATCACCACCTAAATGATCTAGAAATTTCATGTCTTCAATAAGGGGGAGGGGCAAAAAATTAAACATCAATATTTTTCCACGAAAATTCACAGACTGGTAGAACCTGCGAAGAGGATCATAAAAATATCAATTGATTTTTGATATTGTGATTCAACACGAAATTATGACTGCCTAAAATCATATTTTTTGGTGATTTTCTGGTGAAAAATATATACTTTACTTTCCAATATCGTTCATTTATTCACATTACCTATGGGGCCTTGCCTGATGAGTTAGACTTACCGTACCTACCCTTCTCTGCATATTAAGCTTTAAATGATCGAAATCTATCAATGAAATCCGGAGATATGAATGTGTGAAGAATGACACATCTGCCAGCTTATAGTGACAATATCGTTGCTAAGGCCGTTGCTAAGGCTGTTGTTAAGGAGGTTTCAGATCGTACTCAACAACAAAACTGATGCAAAGAACTTACTTTTCTGTAGTATTTTACTCTGATTACATCAGTAGAAGTACAAGGAATCGTGTTAAAATGTTTAACATGTAACAGATGCAGAAATGTGTTTTTTTTTACGTCATTTCTTTCAGAATCGTTAGCAAAACTGTTGCTAAGGCCGTTGCTAAGGGTGTACTCAGTCATGTTTCAAGCCAAAACAGCAGAGAGTCAAGTTCTCTGACGCGTGATTTTGCTCCTGTCATCTCGTAAATCATAC
>NC_049996.1:10217440-10219565 GCF_000003815.2 Branchiostoma floridae
TGATTTCACACATTTTTTTACAAATCTTTTGCTCTTTTTCGTCATTTGGTAGATACCTTACTAAAATTCACAGCGTATATCTAGTATGTCGTACACAATGAAAAAGGCTCTGCATGGGGGTTACCGGGGCACCACATATGTGACACCGTTTAAAGGGGCATTCCACTCCAAAAGGGGGTGGTGTTTTCCAATAGATAGTGTGTCAATGAATAGTATAATCAGCCGAATTTTGTGGAATTCACCTTGGGATGAATTGCGCGATATGTGTTTTGGAAAACAATATGACACTCAGTAAACCCATGCAGACCCTACACATGCATTCCCTATACGCATAGACACTTTGTTTATCGTGCATATTTTCGGAATAAATGAGGATAGCTAAGCACACCGAGAAGGCAAATTGCTCATAATATAGCAAAGAACACATAACAAGACGAGATTTCTTTGCGATCCTGAAATTAGTTTTGTAACCTCACCTAAAAGTTTTGCATTGTATTCAGCCATAGGATTAATTCAATTAGAGGGTACTTGGGGAGTTTGGTAGAAGACTGAATGCTTTTGAGGCACGTGAAGCAACTGGGTACTTGATCATATAATGTGAAGACGTATGCATTTATTACTTCCTAAAATTAATATCTATCGGAAAATAACACTCCCGTGTGAAGTGGAATGCCCCTTTAATACACAGGATACGTAGCTGCAGGACTGTGTCATGCATATTGAAAATTTATCTAGAAACAAGACCACAAAAAAAGGTCAAGAACAAGGCTACTCTGGGATGAACACAAGTATATTGTACTTTTCTTGATCAAGTTCTTTGACACATAATTTTGCTACTCTTATCATAATAGAATTGTGACAGTCTTTTTCACTTTAATTTGTACATATGAGCACCTTCAAAAATATGATTGTATGAGAAACCAGGCATACTATGCTGAGGTCGGAAGATCGAAGTCGGCCAAATTGAGTAATCCTTTGTGATAGGTATGTGGACCTATGAACAGCCATATGATAAACCCTCGAGTGTTTCCGTTATTGAGGCCTGGGCCGCCCTAAGAGGCCCTTAAAAATCAAACAATTTATTGCCGAAAATTACTGAAATTACGATGGCTACCCTCATAGATCTAAATTGATATAATAAATGAAGATGTGAAGAAGTTTTGTATTTCCACATAGGAAATGGGATCCTTTCTTTTACAGTCCAACAGGTGAGGATAAAGAGGATTTGATTGAATTTGAGAGGATGTAATAGGGGGTTACCTGATTGACTAAAAGCAGAGTTTTAATCTCTCAGAATTTTAGTCATTTCTAAGGCGTAATACCTCCCATGCTGCCTCTTTACATTGAAGGTAATGCACCTGGTGTATGTATTATTGTTGATGGAAAAAGGAAAATCTACTTAATGAAGAAATATTACTTGTTTTATTGGGCCACATAGAAGACGAGCCAGATCAGGGTATTGGCGGCTTTTGGGGGGGGGGGGGTTGGGGACCATGATAAATCGGGTACTGAGAGGAGGTAAGTTATGGAGACTTTTGGTATAGCAGTGAAAACCACACATAAACCATCGTGTAAACTTAATATGGTCACAATAATGAGAAGGGCTCTGTATGGACATATAATATACAGATCTTTTATTTCACAACCCTTGTTTTATTTTCACCCCGTTTCGGTGATCGTCTGTCACAATCCTCAGGGCAATTCTGACTGGTGCACTGTACTGCAGCTATAGTCGTTGCTACTTACAGATGCAAATACATCATTGGAAATCAAGCAAGGACTGTCAAATACAGTAGAAGCCGCTTAATTGCACACCCCATTTGCCAATTAACCGTGTGGTGCAATGATGCGAAGTTATCCAGCTGGACCACATCAGTTCGGGATTTTGGGATTCCGTGCAATTAACAGAAGTGTGCGGTTAACTGGCTTCTACTGTAGCCTTTATAAAAGTACAAAAGATGTTTATTATCTACGTACAAGATGTTTGAGAAGAAGGGCATTGTCACAAAGGAACACAAGCGTCGACTTTATTTACCGATAGTGTTGAATAGTTCTAGTTAATTGCACGGAATCCCCAAATCCCAAACCTTTAGATTTGCAGTCCGGCTAGTTAATTTTTATTGCA
>NC_049996.1:10221544-10223567 GCF_000003815.2 Branchiostoma floridae
TCTGATTCAAGCATTGGAGACATCCTAGTTCTAGGCACATGCACATGTGGAAACTTGTAGGTTGTAAGTTTTGTAATCTTTACAACAGTGTAGAAAAAGGCATCGGTAGTTTTGTATCCAGTGTGTCAAGTTTTACAAGCCTGCCAGAATCTTCAGTTAGCTACGTTTTACACCAGATATTACAATGCTCCATTCTAACGGGTCTCCATACATAAAAATTTTGTTATAGACTTTGTTTTTGGTTTGCCCTTATGTTAACAAATGAATGGTTAGGCATGATAACACACCATTAGACTAAGTGTGTTGCAGTTTGTCCAACGCAGCAAACCTGCACTGCACCTGATATATAGTCAATGAGGTTATATAGACATGTCTAGATATGCCTATATATGTCGATACAACTTCCTTTATAATGTATACCATCATTGATCAAGAAAAGTACAATATACTTGACGTATTCATCCCAGAGTAACCTTGTTCTTGACCTTTTGTTATGGTCTTGTTTCTAGATAAATTTTTAATATGCATGACGCAGTCCTGCATCCACATATCCTGTGTCACATATGTGGTGCCCCGGTAACCCCATGCAGAGCCTTTTTCATTGTGTACGACATACTAGATATACGCTGTGAATTTTAGTAAGGTATCTAAAAAGAGCAAAAGATTTGTAAAAAAATGTGTGAAATCAAGGTAATTCATTATCAGGTATCCTTATAACCCCCATGTAGAGCCCAAATTAACATTTCCAATCAATTATGATATTTTTCACAGTTAAGTATGATTTACAAGATGACAGGAGCAAAATCACGCGTCAGAGAACTTGACTCTCTGCTGTTTTGGCTTGAAACATGACTGAGTACACCCTTAGCAACGGCCTTAGCAACAGTTTTGCTAACGATTCTGAAAGAAATGACGTAAAAAAAAACACATTTCTGCATCTGTTACATGTTAAACATTTTAACACGATTCCTTGTACTAACCTCCTCTGTCATTGATTTGACAAGTTTAAAATGCTTATAATATGAAGTTCTGAAACCACAACCAAATAAGTCTCTTAAAGAACAAGACAACAACTGACGGTACACAAATGTACATGATTGTTAGTACCTATTTGTTTAAGGCACCCAGTCTATAGCACAGTGCCATGCCCCCCTCCCAACAATTGTCAAAATTCAAAATGTGGCCATTTGTCACTAATATCTTACCTCATAAACATGATGTACACTTCCCCCCACATCCACAGTACTTCCAAACAATAGTTATGGCAATCAATCTCCTTTCCAAGCTGCAAAGTCTGAGAGATGGAGGCCTGGATACAGAGAGTAAATATCCCTGCTGTCCTTCTCTAGCTGAGCTCAAAACCTAACTGTCTCAGTTCAAACTTCCCTGGGCCTGCAGCCAATTAAAGAGCTGGTATCTGATTCGCTAGATGCCTAATTAATACAAGATTGTGATTTGCCATGGCTGACAGTGGTGGGACTGTCATCAACAGTCGTATTTCAGGCCTGTCAAGACAGTCCTAAGCGCTTTCAGGCCTGTCAAGACAGTCCCAGATCAGTGCTAGAGCCCGATTTGTACTTGCCAGACGTATTGCAGGCCTGTCAGTGGAGGTCTTCTGCTGATTTGCGTCTGAAATGCCTCTGTCAGTGCCTGTCCAGCCACTGACAGTGGCATTCCAGGACTGATGGTTTGCTACGGGTTCTACTGATGTAATCAGAGTAAAATACTACAGAAAAGTAAGTTCTTTGCATCAGTTTTGTTGTTGAGTACGATCTGAAACCTCCTTAACAACAGCCTTAGCAACGGCCTTAGCAACGATATTGTCACTATAAGCTGGCAGATGTGTCATTCTTCACACATTCATATCTCTGGATTTCATTGATGGATTTCGATCATTTAAAGCTTAATATGCAGAGAAGGATAGGTACGGTAAGTCTAACTCATCAGGCAAGGCCCCATAGGTAATGTGAATAAATGAACGATATTGGAAAGTAAAGTATATATTTTTCACCAGAAAATCACC
>NC_049996.1:10223671-10225765 GCF_000003815.2 Branchiostoma floridae
TTTTCGTGGAAAAAAATTGAGGTTTAAATTTTTTGCCCCCTCCCCCTTTATGGAAGACCAGGAAATTTCCAGACCATTTAGGTGGTGATAGGTTTGAAGGGTGATAGCCGGTAAAAAGCTACCATACCAGAATGGCTATCACGTCAAAATATATGCCACAGGCCTTCTACTATTCAAAAATAACAAGGAGAATTTGCCACCCGAGAGGGTACCGATATGTGAAATTTGGGGTGCTGGCCCATGGACTAATAGTGATTCTAGCTGCTCCAAGAAAAGGTATCACAGCAGGTATGGTACTTTTCAGTGCTATAGAAAATTGGATTGCGTGCATCAGTACATTGCAGAGAAGTAAAAGTTGTCGAAACTCATAATAGAAGAAATGAATGCTTCACTCTCCAAGAACATAAGTCCTGAGCTGGTCAGTACGTATTTGTCATTACCGCCATGGAAACTAATGATAGTCAGTACACTGACAGGTTAGATGTTGCAATTCATTGAAAGCTGGCTAATATGTCAATAGCCACTTAGTTAATTAGTTAATTAACATAAAATTCATTGTCAAAGGGAGTAGAGGGATAGGACAAAGGGGGGTAAGATGAATTTTAAGTCGAACATTTTTTTCTTCCAGGGCAATCTTATTGGCATGACCGAGATTCAAGATTCAAATGCAAGAAAAAAATCCAACTTACCATATAGGACTAAATATGCGGATGTTGTTAAGTGGCATTTGACAAGCCACAGAGGATACCATAGGCAACATACAACTCAACAAACTCCAATGTAGCATAATGGGATCACTATGGAAGACATATAGCAGAAACATTTAGCTTCAAGTGATAATGCCAGTAGTGATACATTCAAAAGGAAAAGCTTAAAGTTTTTAAAGGTTTATTAGATTTGTTGAGCAAGAAAAGAGCTGATGCGTGATACACAACAAAAGTTCCACAAAAAGCATTTAAGAGCGAATGTCTGTAAGGGTCAAACAATGGTGGCAGGGGTCAAAAAATAGATTTGGCTCGTATTTTGCACAGTGATAGTACTTGGTACACAACCCCTCAAAATAGCTTTCTTTCTGCTCAGAACCTCTCGTTGCTATGGCAACAGGCCAAAGAAGTTTATGGGCCATTTTTCCAGATTTTGGCATGTAAAAAACATGAAAATTGGCCAACTTTAGGGCACTAATACTGATCAATGCTTTAACTTACAAACAAAAGCAGAATGTCCTGATTAGAGCAATGCCTGAACTTGCATTAAATAGCAGAAAAGTTAATCTTCTGTAAAATCTATGGTCATGGGCAACCTGAATGCAATACACTGTTTTCACGTTGTGAAAAAACTGAAATTTTGCCCAAATTTGAAGCACTGAAAGTCCGTAAGTGTAAAGATTTTTCGCTTGCATTTCACACCAAATGATAACCCACTAAAGAGCTATTAGATGAATGCTTGCAAAGTTTGGGTTCTTGTTTTGTTGCTACGCAATTATCCTTTAAAGTGAGTCAATTTTCATGATTTTGAGAAAATGTCATTTTTTGCTATCTTTGAACTACTGTAAGTTCAAAACCAAACTTGTTCTGTTATTGGAATTTATTTGGAAGATAAACCAATATATTGTCTATCAAATGCATGCTTGTAAAGTTTGCGTTCATGTTTTGTTGCTACGCAACTGTCCTTTAAAGTGGGTCAATTTTCATGATTTTGATAATATGTCATTTTTGCCATTTTTGCACAATCATAACTTCCAAACCGAACTTGTTCTGTTATTGAAACTTACATCAAATATAAACCAATATATTGTCTATGAAACTCATGCTTATTAAAGTTGTGTTCTTATTTCGTTGCTCCGTAATTGTCCTTTAAAGTAGGTCATTTTTTATAATTTTGACAAAATGTCATTTTGTGCCATATTTGAACTATTGTAAGTTCTAAACCAAACTTGTTCTGTTATTTGAATTTATTTGAAAGATAAACCAATATATTGTCTATATTAAATGCATACTTGTAAAGTTTGCGTTCTTGTTTTGTTGCTATGCAATTGTCCTTTAAAGTGGGTCAGTTTTCATGATTCTGATATCCGTCACACTTATTTATCGTACT
>NC_049996.1:10226688-10241879 GCF_000003815.2 Branchiostoma floridae
GTTACACATTGTTAGTGTTACATTAATTCTATAAAAATGAAGACTACCATGTCTGGTGTATCGCCATTGTCAAAAACAAGTTTTAGGATAAGTGCGAAAAACGACCTACTTATAGGGACATGTACGTATTCTGCTAGAATACAAGAACCCCAACTGTGCATAGTCATGCATTTGATAGACAATGTATTGGTTTATATTTCAAGCAAATTTCCGTTACAGAACAAGTTTGGTTTGGAATTTATCACTGTGCAAATATAGCACAAAATAACTATCAAAGTCACGAAAATTGAACTACTTTAAATTAAGGACAATTGTGTATCAACAAATTTTAAACAAGAACTCAAATATAAGCATATATCTGATAAACAATATATTGGTTATTTCAATTACACAACAATTTTGGTTTAGAATTTATGATAGTTCAAATATAGCAAAAATGACACATTATCAAAGTCATGAAAATCAGCCCACTTCAAAGGGAAAATGTGTACCAACAAAACAAGTACCCAAACTTTACATGCGTGCCTTTGATAAAAAAAATATATTGGTTTACATTCCAAGTAAATTCCAATAACATAACAAGTTTGGTTTGGAAGTTATGATTGCGCAAAAATGGCACAAAATGACATATTATCAGAATCATGAAAACTGACCCACTTTAAAGGACAATTGCATAGCAACAAAACAAGAACGCAAACTTTACAAGTATGCATTTAATATAGACAATATATTGGTTTATCTTTCAAATAAATTCAAATAACAGAACAAGTTTGGTTTAGAACTTACAATAGTTCAAATATGGCACAAAATGACATTTTGTCAAAATTATAAAAAATGACCTACTTTAAAGGACAATTGCGTAGCAACAACACAAGAACACAAACTTTACAAGCATGCATTTGACTAGACAATATATTGGTTTATCTTTCAAATAAATTCCAATAACAGAACAAGTTTGGTTTGGAACTTACAATAGTTCAAAGATAGCAAAAAATGACATTTGCTCAAAATCATGAAAATTGACCTACTTTAAAGGACAGTTGCGTAGCAACAAAACATGAACCCAAACTTTACAAGCATGCATTTGATAGGCAATATATTGGTTTATCTTTCAAATAAATTCCAATAACAGAATAAGTTTGGTTTTGAACTTACAGTAGTTCAAAGATAGCAAAAAATGACATTTTCTCAAAATCATGAAAATTGACCCACTTTAAAGGATAATTGCGTAGCAACAAAACATGAACCCAAACTTTACAAGCATGCATTTGATAGGCAATATATTGGTTTATCTTTCAAATAAATTCCAATAACAGAACAAGTTTGGTTTTGAACTTACAGTAGTTCAAAGATAGCAAAAAATGACATTTTCTCAAAATCATGAAAATTGACCCACTTTAAAGGATAATTGCGTAGCAACAAAACAAGAACCCAAACTTTGCAAGTATTCATCTAAAAGCTCTTTAGTGGGTTATCATTTGGTGTGAATTGCAAGCAAAAAATCTTTACACTTACGGACTTTCAGTGCTTCAAAGTTGGGCAAAATTTCAGTTTTTTCACAACGTGAAAACAGTGTATTGCATTCAGGTTGCCCATGACCATAGATTTTACAGAAGATTAACTTTTCTGCTATTTAATGCAAGTTCAGGCATTGCTCTAATCAGGACATTCTGCTTTTGTTTGTAAGTTAAAGCATTGATCAGTATTAGTGCCCTAAAGTTGGCCAATTTTCATGTTTTTTACATGCCAAAATCTGGAAAAATGGCCAATAAACTTTTTTGGCCTGTTGCCATAGCAACGAGAGGTTCTGAGCAGAAAGAAAGCTATTTTGAGGCGTTGTGTACCAAGTACTATCACTGTGCAAAATATGAGCCAAATCTATTTTTTGACCCCTGCCACCATTGTTTGACCCTTACAGACATTCGCTCTTAAGTTGTAAACCTTATGTTTTCAAATTTAGCAAATGTTTGCAAAAGTAGCTCAAAGCATTTTTAAAGTCTCAGACCTTTCCAAGAAAGTTAGACTTAATGTCCTTATTTCACAGTTTTGCTGCCAGCTTCAGTTTCAGCACCGAGGACAGGACTCAGATGCTTCTTGAAATCCGTTACTTACCCTTTGTATAAAGGGGACTTGAAAACTGGATGACAGTGTTGAAGTATATCTAGGATACAATAACCTGCATTGTAAGAAAAGTAAAGTTTGTGACAATGTTGTAAGTAGAAAGTCACACGGGCTCCTTCCACTATTCACTATAGAGCAAGAGCGTATGTTGTTATAGGCAAAGTCCTGAGAAAAAACATAAGAATACGGGTAACAGAAAAATTCTTACCACTGTCTTAAGCTTTATCGTAAGGATGCATTTTGAAGGCAAACTATACAATAATATTCATTTATTTATTTATCAATACAGTAGTATTTGCATATTTTCAACAATACACAATGATAATACTATTTTCTTCAATACAGCAAAAGGTCTAAAAGTCACCAGATGGAGGGAATCACACTATAGAAAATAGACTGATTGTGTGCGGAACTTGTCTATATTCAGATCAATTGCAGTAGATCACAGAAATGGGGATGGTGGTGCTGAGATGAAAAGAAGTCCAACTCAAACACCAGAAACTGTGAGCAGCACCACATAAAGGACTTAGACATGTCTCCAAAAGAACTGCTTCTTCAAAACTACATGATACGGTAACTGTTGAAACTATCCAACCAAGCATAGTTATAATTGCCTACCATAAGAGTTTTCAAGGGATTTTCAAACATTTCATACAAACACCCCTTTGGGAATTATTAGAGGCGGTATCCAAGTATCTGTCTCTAGGATTACTGGTGTGGTTTATCTCTAGGAGTTGAATATAGTCTCCAGATTTGTGACACAACTTGTAGGTATACGTGCAATTAAAAAAGACAACTACAGAATTGAGCATGAAGAAAGTGATACCCACTATGATAAAATTTGGTATATATCAGTTCAGGATATCAGTTAAGTTTTTGTAAATGATTCAATGCTATCAGGTACAGAATCTATAAAGTACGAATGGAGCAAGCCAAAAAAATTCAGGCAAAGTATACTGGGTATCTTCCCAGACAAAACTAGGAGCACAAGTTTTACTTCATATATACATCAGGAGCTAGACAGCTTGTCGCTAGAAGAATTGCTTCTTCAAGTCTACGCAATACAGTTGAAACTTGTGATAGTTATGAAGATTTAGGCAGATTTAGCGCAGAAGAAATTAAAAGTAAAGATTAAAGTGTCGAAGACATTTTGAATATCAAGCGCCAGTTCAGTAGTAAGACCACTAAAGGGAATCTCGGAGGCGTCATAAATGCTTAACAAACTTGAGGATTTTATTTCCAAAGCAACTGACTTTTATGAGTCGTGGTTGGACTCAACCAACTTAACATAGGGGTGGCAGTCTAACCAAATACAACATAAACCAACATAATTTAGGTGGCGGGTGTCTCTCTCACTGTTGAAGTTACACCAACTAGCTATAACCAACTAGTAACGTTAGTGGCAAAGTATTACATATCAAATGGCGTACAGGATCCAAAGTGAAAGTGAAGACCACCAGGAGCATTCTCTGCACTGCAGGGTACAGAAATGGACTTAGAAGTGAACAAAAATTAAGTTAGCGCTAGAAGTGTTAACCATTGGCTTGGCTTAAGAGGACTGAGGTTTAGAATCTGGAAAACAATCATAGTGATTTGGGATGAGGGAAGAATCTCACATCTACTGAAAATGTAAGATGAGCACCAGCACTGGCACCATCACCGGCACCAAACTAGCACACCCTACGCTTGGGTGAGAAGGACATTGTTGCTTAACTGAAGAGGATTAAACCAAGCTTATAGCAACTGTTTTAAAAGAAGTAAGGGAAAGATTGCACCACAAATAAGTATGTATAGTTAACAAAACTATAGAAATTCTTTAATTGTTAGATATATTATACATGCACACGCATCAAACAAACGGAGCAGAAAATATAACTGAGCAAGGACTGAGATAAAAAATGACTTTCCAGTGGCAAAGTTTGCATACAATAAGTATTATTTGAAATACTATGAGCAAAATGAAGAAAGATAGTAGTTAGTATTTTCTAACAAGGCAAATGTCCAGAAAAAGATCTACATGTAACGTGACAAGTAGAATTAAGTTTCCAGTGGCAAAGTTTGCATACAATAAGTATTATTTGAAATACTATGAGCAAAATGAAGAAAGTCAGTAGTTAGCATTTTGTAACAAGGTAAATGTCCAGAAAAGATGAACAAGTAGAGGAGAAATTAGGATTTTCTGTAACTGGCATATCTGAAAGTTGCAGAAACACTAACAAAGTGCTAACTTTATGATTAGATAGTAAGAATGGGCTTAAATTATCATATGTAAGGTAATAAACTCTGAAATTCAAACAATGCATTGTTTAAGGTTTAATCCTGGAAAATGCCAGCTAGGAAACTGCAGCCATTTCAGACTGTATTAGTTAAAAGTCAGAGATAGAATACCCAATGGTTAGGATAAAAGATTGTAACAAAAGTTATAAAGTTTGAGATTTGCTCAGGAAGTTGAAAAAAGTGAAGGACATATGGAGACACTGAAGGTATTCAAGCATTCTAAGAAATAAAGATGCACCTCAATTTGGTGAAACGGAAGCAGAATTCATGCCAGGCCACTGTAAGAAAAGCAGAATAAAGTTTTCCATATCAAGTCCATTACATAGATGCCTCTAAAATCTCAGAGGGATCGAAAAGAAGAACTTACACAACGCGACTTCTAAGTCACCAAATCACCATCTGGATGATATGTCTGTAGCTTAGCAACATCATGGACAAGAAGAAATGTCGCAGTGAAAAATGCCCAGCCTTGAAACAATGCATCTTCAGGCAAACAAAACTGAAAAAGGGCCATTTTCAAACACTTCCCAAGAAATATGTTTTTAAAGAATTGCAGGTTCAACAGAACATAGGCATTGGTACATCAGGTATACTCATATCAAAGCAAAGAGGCATAAATGTCATACAGATATGATATGTAAATTGGTGAAAGGAAACCATGACAGTAGCCCATCAGTTACATTACATTTGTTACTGAATAAAAAGGCAAAATAAAGAGCTTTATAAACTTGTTAGATGGATGCCTTGAAAACCTCAGAGCAATAGAAATAGCTTACAATAAAAATGTAAGTCACCATATTGTATGTATAATATATGTCTAAGCGATGTTATTGACAAGAAGAAATGTTGTACTAAAAAATGCTCAGCCTTCCAGTGTAAAATGATGTGAGGCTAACACACTTAGTGAAAACAGAGAAAATATTATTTTCAGCCATTTTTCATTCACAAATAACATAACTGGATAGGCGAAACGAAATTGTCATAGACATATAAATTAAATAGGAATACCTAGTAATGTTAATTAGAGGCATAAATGTAATAGATGAACAGTCACATGTACTTATCTAACAATTATTGTCACAGTTGACATTTTTAATTCAAGATTTCGAAGGACATTTCAAATTGTGACAAGAAAACAAACTAAATGTGAACAGCATAGATTTTTACAAAAAGCACCCACAATTTGAGAAGCAATGAAAAGCAGATTGAATCAGTATTGACCAATGTTGACGAGAGAAATTGTCCTGATAACAGTACGAGTTGTCACTGACAACATTCTTGTTTTGTTTGAACCCAAAGTTAGTATGAGAGATAGTGGCTGGACTATGAGGAATACTATGATCTCTTTATCTATTTCTAGATCAAATCCTTATAAATTATAATCATAAATTCTAAATCAATCCAATGTAATCACATCAATGATAGACAAGGAAATTGAAGAATGTAGTTGTTGAGGTAATAGTCAGCATTAAGGTTTTATGCACAAAAAGACGACAGAATCAATTGAGCTCTATTTTAGGAAATGGCAAAGAATTTGCAAAGAAAAACAGACAAAAGTCTAGAAGAATCAGGCACTCTAGTAGTACGTTTTGAGTATTATAATAGATGGCAACAACAAAACACTTAGGGCTGCAAATCCTAAAGAGTATTTAAGTTGAAGGGTACAGTGAGAAGCACAACATGACACAGTGCAGTTGAATGAAATTACACAAACCCAGTTTCAGAAGGCATGCATTCAATTAAAGATTTTGACAAGCAATGGTACTCAGACTTCAGAAGGAATCAATAATTGTATTTAGGGATAAAAAAAGACCTGTTTTCTAATTCTTGATTGTTTAAAAAATATTAAATGGACAGTTTTTGTCCTTCTTTACACAGCGAGAGATGCACTTCAAATTCAACTTTAATGCACAGAAAAATTAGAAACTCGAGACTTTGTGAGTCAGCAAAGAGCATACAGAACCTTGTAGTGTTCATTGAAATAAGCTTGAAAGTCCTAAATTTCTTTTCAGCACATCTCTTTGTAAGTACTGTTCATAAGGTACATTGTATCTTATGGTCAGTAAGGATCTTAAGGGTTGAAAGTTAGTTTGAGTACACCATGACTGCAAACTGAAAAAAAAGCAGAGAAGGGCTGGATAGAATGACAGTTTTTAAGAGAAGGCAACAAATCCGTTCAACAGTGTCGGGAGAATTATGTCATTTTGAAGATGATTCTGTTATTGGAGGAATCCCAATAGTTTACATAGAGATGAAAAGAAAAAGATGTCGAGAACAATTTATGGTTGCAATGCTGGAGTAGTATGCCATGTAAGAGCTAAAGGAAGAGCACAACATATCTGTGTGCAGTTGCAAATACAAACTTTTCAAGGGATTTTCAAACAACTCAATTAATTTTTTTAAAACTGCATGAACAATGTGGCTGATATAGGGACATATACATTAAAAGAGTCATTTTCTTTCATTTCATTAGATAAGAAAGAAAACTGGTGATAGCCTGTTAGTATTCTGTCTGACATATCACAAAAGAGCACAACACGTTTTGAATAAAAAGCTTATCAATGCAACTATCAGTCTGAGTCTGTGTGTGTCAGGGTAAATGCATGCAAACTTGGTATTGGATAATGGAAACAAAATCAAAATTCTTAGATACATGTACTAACTTCAATTCTGCATAATGTCTGCTAGACTTTTAATTATGATTTGGATTGCAGCATATTGTATAGTAAGCATACTAGATTAGTTATATCACTTTCTGCTTTGTTGCACTGCAATGGAGCTCAGCTTTGGACTCATCACAAATTGAAAGGTTCTAAATACTCATCATAATACATATATGTGCAGCACTGTACTACTGTCTTATTACAGTCTGCCTTTTACATCGCATTGTATATACAAATGTAGGTGCACTGTGAAAATCAAACAGCTCAATCATTCAAAAGAAAGAGTTCCTATACTGAAAATGGTTTTAAAGTCAGGATAGTAAAGAAATTTTTATAACATGATCTACTTACTTTCAGAACTTGGTGAATTACTTTAGTTGAACTATGACATGTCAAAACAGAAGCTACTAACAGTATCTTAAATGACTGCTACATGATTGTATACTTGCACAATGGCATCTGTAGTCTGTAGGATTCAGGGGATGGTCCAAGCATTCTTCCTTGTGGTACACAAACTGTGGAAGGTGTTGGTAGATGATGTCATTAGTCCTCACCTTGCCTAGTAGCTGTTAACAATGAGACATTTCATTTTTCATAGTCATTAATACAAACTAGAAAGGCCGGTATTTGCTTAGGAGCAAATTCAGCTATTTTTACTCCGCTCCTCCTTGCGAAAATGGACTGTTCCAAAATTGAATTTGAAAAAAAAAAGATCCAGTTTGAGAATGACTCGGAATTACGGTTCTTTCATACTAGTACTGTACAGTAATCACACTTTCATTTCTTGATTACAACACGCAAACAGTATGCTAGTGATTCACACATTAACAAAGAAGACACCGTTGTTCTTCAAGAAAGAAAGTCGGGGTAAACTCAAAAGGCCGGCTACAAGCTCTATCGGCAAAATCTCAAAGGGCAGCTAATCAGACAGACTGACAGAAGCAGGTCGGTGCCGGGTAAAACACCCCAAAGCCGACCGCGGAGAATGGTACCCAGTCTAATGATATCGGGGTCCTTTTAGTAAATATCTCATGCACTATCATACCAAATTTCGGGTCCATTGGGCTTAATACCTGGGCACAGGAGGCACAATTATACAGTTCGGTCAGAACACCACCTAAAAACATCCATAAAATCATTTTTAAGGTATCTATAAAAAAAACAGAAAAAATCGGGTCTGGGTATTGGCCCACTCTACCTTTGTGCCAAACTTCAGGTCATTCGATGGTGTTTCTGTCATAATTTCATAATGTATGTGGGAACACTTCTTGCACTTGACTTTGCTATCCTCTGCTTGGTGTCTGTTGGTGCCACTTGTGGCCGGTTGACTATTGTACCCTCTGACAGGCCAGAGTTTCAGCACCCGGCCAATAATAAATTTAGCACTGTCAAATTGACACCTTCTATCAAGGCACAATCCCATGTGTCTGCACAACTGGTGGTGTATCCTCTTCATCCAGTAGAAAATAGTCTCCAATAAGCAGACCCATCGGTGCCTTAGAGATAATATAAAAGCTGGCAAAGGAGCATAGCCGGCGGAGATAGCCGGCCAAAGGGCTACACTAAGTCCCTTGCCAGCTTTGATACTATTTCTAAGGCACCGTAGGGTCTGCTTGGAGACTAGTAGAAAATAGAGTACAATACAATGATTAGTATTTCCTTTGTGTAGTTTCATGTACCACTGACCGCGCCATTCTGCACGCCCTGCTGTATCGCTAAACCCGACACTCTAAACGTGCGTTAATTAAACGTACAAAAACTACACAATAAGGACGACAAGCTACCCAAATTTGTTACTGTGTTTGTGCATTGTAGCCAATTTTAAGTTAAACAGTACGATTTTTTACTTACTTTTAACAAATTTCTTCCCCGACGACATGCTCTCCTGGTATGGTTAAGCTGCTAATTTGAAAGACACTTCCTCATTTGCTGTACCCAATCAGGTCATCGCTTCCGCTAAGTGCCGCGCGTATTGGTGACGCGGTAATTACATTTAGGCACAACTCACAGCTGCACCACATTACGTCACTCGCGGGACGTGACCATATATGGTGACACGCGCGAAACGCGTGAAACGCATGAAAATACACGTAGATACCCCGCCAAACCGGCTTATAGATCATTATGAAGTGATTTTGGGCCAAAAATGATAGCTTGGTTCTTTTAATAACTATCTCCCGCAGTATCATACCAAATTACAGGTCATTTGGACTGAGTACCTTGGCACGGGAGGCAAGAATATATAGTCATGGTCAGAAATGGACCTAAAAACATCCATAAAATCATTTTAAAGGTATCTATCAAAAAAAGGAGAAAAAAGCATCTGAGTATTGGCCCACTCTACCTTTGTGCCAAATTTCAGGTCATTCGGTGCAGGAACGACGGAGAGGAATCACTTTAACGATCGCGACAGGAGAAAGAAAGAAAGAAACAGACGAGTATGAAAACAGTATTTTTACTCCCGAGCGTACCTACGGTACGCGGAGTAAAAATAAATATGACTTTATCACATTTTCAAGTAAAGCAACATCAAAACCTCCTGTAATATACCTGTAGTAGATACTGATGACAAATAATTTGTTGCATGGTTTGGGGCATATTTGTTTAGCCATTGTAAATGCATCAACCCTAGGTTACATGCAATATGCCCATCTATTGTGAACACTGTGCTATAGATATTAGCTCCAAAAATTTTCAGTTTGAAAGAAATCTGATCATACCATTGACTTGTGCAGGACACTGCCTCAAAGGGGTCTCAGGAACCTGTTGAGTGACTGATCACAATCACCAGTCTGGGATTCTGGCTTTCCTGTTGACAATATGAGGTAAACAGATTATCAGGGTGGATTTTAGGGGCTATAATCTACAAAACTATAATCTTTATCGGGCCTTACATTCAGAAATGTGACTTATGAAGCAGATATCATCACTGTGGTAAACAGCTGGGCAGGACACATGAGTAACATGGACACATGTACAGAGCCTGGAAAAGACAAACATGACAAGCAAGCATGAGCCAGAGGGACAAACTTTGACCTAACGCTAAGTCAAGGAAGGGGTTCCTCAATGAAGAGAGAATGTTACACTATGATGATGAAAAGTGATGATTCCAGGACTTTTGTGCATTAAGCAGAAGTGTGGGTATTTGAATAAGTTCTCCTATGATAGTTATGAACTGGCAATTTTGAACTTTTAGCACTTTGATTAGGCATTGTGTGTGTGGGGGGGGGGCATTAATGATAGGTTTTGCCATGTAGGCAAGACATGAATTATAGACTTTCAGTGCCTGCACATACCTGATATACCCAATACTCAAGATTCAGGGTGTTGAGAATTTTGTTGTGCACATCTCAGCATTCATAACTCTTCTTCATGCAGTCACTTCAGTTCTGCTAAGATTTCATGTTGTCATATTGCAGACAAAACACCCACACTCTGGCACCATCAAGATTCTGGAGAAGAAGTACAGTAAAAGATCAAATATTACAACATTCATATTTTCTTTACTAAATCTCAAGAACACCAAAGCTAACACACATTGGCCCTACCATCAATTGTGAGCACAGAAGTTTTCCAAAGATTGAAACAGAACCCCAGACAGAATTCTGCCTGTGGGAATGGCACAGATGTGGATAAGTATGTATGAGTCGAGCAGAGCAATTGCATTTTTTCTGACAATTGTCTGATGACATTTGTCTTGAACTTGAAGTGAAAATTTGCCTGAAAGGGAAGAAACCCATGAGGTTTGTATATTGCTTCCATGATTACAGTACGTGAGGGTATGAAATGACATCTGCAGTGTAACCACTGAACAGTTTGAACATAGAAAAACTTTGATGATGTTGGCGGACACTTTCTCTTGCCATGAAAGCTGGAACTATACTGAATTTTGAACCTAGTGGCCCTAAATAAGGAAGCAATTGTGTGAGAAACTGGTGTAAAATACAAATTGTGCAAATCTAAAGTGAGATGCAATGAAATAATATTTACAGACACACAACAATCTCACCTGCAAGTCTGTTGTCTCCAGAGTGTGATACACTTAATGCCCATCCTCTTGGTTGCCTGACCAAGATTAAGGATATTTCATCCATTGAAAGTGCCTACATCAACACACATGATTTAAAGTTTTTTAAACATTACACATAAATCAGGGAGTCATATTAGTTGCACCAGTGTATAACTGCACTGTGTTTGTTAACAAAATATTCGCATTGGGCTCATGCATACTAACTTGCTTTTTGACATGTCTTAAACTTTTCCTGGCTGTACTTACCTTTCTAAGAATCAATTTTAAACAGCAAAATTAAACTTTCCATCAGCTGACTGAGTAGAGTCAGTAGAGTCTGTCTGTCAGTTCGCTTTGGGACATACAACGTTACGCTGAAGCTAGGTTTCAGCAGTTAAGCCAGACGTGCAAAACCAAAACAACGGAGAAAGAATCAAACCTAAACTTTTGCTCCTTCGTCAAAATCACGTTCAAATATCACGAAGGGACATAACAAGATGTAACGGTCCGATCTTAGAACATTCGAAACATAAACACAACGTCACGCCATCTAAAGAATCTTGATGTTCTTCGAAAAACATTCGACAGGGCATCTGGAATATCGTCCACCTCCCATCCCCATATATGGGAGCGTCGTAACTTTTGTGGAGTTCTCACTTCAAATTTTCACGCTACAAAGTTTCTTTGCTGCATAAAATTGTTCCGATGAAATAAATTACTTACTGGTAGCATGGGCTCTATTTAGTGTCCATTTCCATGTATGTTCGAGAAATTCAACGTACTATGTAGAACAAGTACATAAGAGTGCAGCAGAACTAGCTAGGTAATTCAGCACCAAGGACAGGTCAAGGTTCCAATCACAAAAAGTAGGTCCACAAGATACGGAGCTACAGTACAATAACAACTCTCAAATCATAACTTTTTCTGCTTAGTTTGGAGTTTCATGTTTCTCGTCAATACCTGGGTTTAATCTGTGTTTCTTTTTCTGAAAAGCTCGTTTACTGTAATTTGTTTGTGCCATGTTTGTTTGGCAGGCGAAGACTCCCTGATATTAATCCGCGCAAACGGTAATGCAGCCCTGTCGCCTGATGGTCCAGATAGTGTGCTATCTGTGCGTTTGACGTATATTTGTGTCATCGATTGCTGAAAACGACTCATCAATTTCATTCTTATTCTATAGAGATATAGAAAGGTAGTATTTTCTGACATCAGGAATAAAAGTTGTGTGTCGCAACGCTTGTTTGGAAAGTGCTCAACACATGATGGGGTTGAATTGCTTTAAATGACATTTTTACCCAAAACTTCCGAATGGCAGAAAATATCAAGGCAAGATATCCTCATATCCACCCCATTCCAATGTTTGGCACTCTACTTTGGTCCGCAAAAAGATATACATGTACATATGCAGTCAAGCAAAGGCAAACGGTAATTTCTACATCTTTGTTTTTCTTGTAGAAATTGTCTCTGACGCCCCAAAGCAGGAGACCAATTTTCATCAAGTGAAAAACAACATAGGCTTTGTCGATTGGTTCACTGATTACATAACGTGAGTGTATGACGCGACGTCTGCTGACATTTTATTGCTATGAGAAAGCTGAATCTAAAAAAAAAAGGAATGATGCCTTGGGACACAGACACAGACCAAAAACCTTCATCAAAACGTCGTTTGTGGAAATGAAAAATAGAAATGTATACGTAAAAACATTCACAAATAACGCCAACGACCATTCTCTTTATGTCTTGTGTAGTTTGGTGTCTTTTATATCATACTTTTCGTTCCATAAAGATGCCCGGTTTGAAGGCCCCGGTTTGGAAATGTGACGTAGTCGACCTTACCAGTACTATTTCTCTTTTCTGATTTAAATTCAAAAGAAAACTTAGCTTTTCGTCCCACTGCGATTTATCATCAATTCATCGTAGCGAGCTTGCTCAGCACAGGGCCACAGCAAACACTTCTGGGTATACGTACTGATCTTACGCTCCATCTTTTCGTCAAGTCGGAAACATCAAGTCTTGGCAGGCTCGACTAACTGACTCAATAGGGGAAGCGGGGGGCACGAGAGCTGCTCGGAAAATTCTTACCCCATTTAAATATTGCCGGAATGGATTCAATGCGCTCACACTGAGAAGATTTTTGGGTTATCTAACGTCCTGATACAGCTTAATTGGCCACCGATATGTAGTCAATATTGTTAGAAAAATAAATGAATAAAATACTTTACTCCCATATAGGACATGTTTAAATTAGCAGAAAATACAAATGCTCCGTATTTCAAGATCTGTGCAAAATTTATTTTGTTCAAAGTTGATATTTACATTCAACTGATAACCAGAAGGTCAGAGTCCAGTCATTAATTATGACAGACGTCGACAAGAATCACATCAAATGTGCAAGTATCTTTCTTATTCACCACTACAAATCAACGATATACAAAAAATCTGACATGATCTTTTGACTTTTGTTTAGTGCATCTGATATGTGTAAGTTTCGCTATTATGAACACAATGGCTTACACATTGTGCAATCTAAATACTTAAAAAAACTTCGCTAATTTGCTTTCCTTATTAATACATATGTAAGTCATAATCAAAAGTAATGATATTATCGATCTGTCCTATGTGTACAAATCAACAATTAAATTCGTAAACTTTCTATATTTATTTTTCTTTCATTCTTTCTTTACTTCTTTCTTTATTTTTGCTTCTATCTCTAAACCACTGACTTCTACTTGTTCTAACATAGTTATGATGAATATTAATTACTCAAAGAAACAAACCTTGTAACATCATCTTAATCTTGAATACAGGAAATAGCCAAAGATATAACATCAAATTAGCATTGATAACAGCAAACCAACAACAATTTACATGGGCTATGCCTTTTATGCTTTAATATAGATATAAAGTAAGAATAGGTTTAGTATGAAGCAAAGTAGACCATAAATCTAAAAATGAACCATTGTAAGTAAACAATATATACTATCAACTAAAGAACCTAAGTTAAGACATATACAAACTGAATGATGAAGTTGTATTTTGGGACCATCTGCTACATCTGATTTACATGTTCATTTTCTTTATTATTATTCGTTATTCAATCCCTCTGCAAAAGCGTTGTACAAGCAGTTTGTAGAGTCTAATGTTGGTTCCGCATATGCATACTGGTTGGATGGGTCAGTTTGGGTTAGGTTAGATTCAACGTAGTGTTCTGTGTTATTCGAGACGGCAACAGTTTCATTATCGCCATAGAGTTCTCGTTTCAATCCCTCCGCAGAAGTGTTGAAGTTTGTGGAGTCTACTGCTGTTGGTTCCGCACATGTGGACTGGCTAGATTTCGTAGGTTTGATGTGGTTAGATTCGACGCTAAGCTCTGCGTTACTTGAGACAGACACAGTTTCATGGTGCAACACTTCTGCTGAGGCACTAAGGTTTGTGGAGTTGAATATTGGTGGTGAAATATGGTCTTCATTCGAGACAACCGAAGGTTCATTGTTCAAGTCCTGTGCAGATGTTCCGTCGCACTGGTGCGTCGAGTTTTGTATCGGTACCGTAGGCGTGCTCTGATTTGCAACTGGAGATCCATGGTTCGAACCTTCTACGACATGGTATGGATTGATTTCTGTTGGTGGTGCAATTTGGTGCAAGTCGATGGAACGACGGTCTACATTCATGTCGGCGTCTTCCTGACGATTGCAGCCCAGGTTTTTCCTCATCAGGAGACGTACTAGACATACAATAAAAGTTATAGTCAGATATGTTTCAATCAGGAAGATGGCAATGTAAAGAATGGTATATTTTTTTCCTTTAAATTTGTCTTTCCTCGTATCCGTAGATTTAGGAGATGAATAAGCATTGGTCAGTGTAGTACTTGGTGGCATCCTTGCCGAGCTGTTGTTCTCGTAGGATTTTGTTGTGTATACTTTTTTCCATGGTTCGGTCTGTATGTTTGTGTTTCCCAAACCCGAACCGTTGGTGATGTAAATGCCATATTTTACGCTCTGCACTTCGGTTGGGGCTTGTTGGGTCGATCCACAGTCCGTCAGATGTGTGGACACATCTGACAAAAGGCGACGGCGCAGTTGACTTGGGCTTTTACAGTCAAAGCGACACGATGGGATCAA
>NC_049996.1:10242301-10244224 GCF_000003815.2 Branchiostoma floridae
TTGTCTTACTTTCATGCTTGTTTTCGCCATACACATACACATACAGTTATAAAATATGTAAGATTAGAAACGCCTTGTCAGACCATGGTAGACAACAGCAAATGATTTTCAATGTCCCTGCTGATCGCACTGAACAAAAAAGTGTTATGAAACCTTGGATGTGGATGTCTTCTATTGGTACCGCAGTCACGGGTGTCAGAATACATGCATATCATTTGTGTGAATATGACGTGGCATTCATTCATATGCAACAAGAACATGTTATGAAACCTTGGATTTGGATGTCTTCTATTGGAACCAAAGTCACAGGCGTCAGAATACATCATATTGTCTGTGGTCATAACAACGTGGCATTCATCCATTTGCAACAGAACCACACGCGAGCTTGACATGTGCGTCGGCTAGACTGTTGTTCACAACATTCCACTGTCAGGGAACGGATTGGTTTATTGATTATAGTCCGTGAAAGTATCTATAGCTGCTATATACATATTCCAATATACATGTTTCGACTGAAACCTTACCACTAGCATTGCCATTGCAAATTTTCAATTGATTTCTTTTTGCTTCTTTTGTAATCTGTATTATACATCATGTCATGTCAAATGTTCCATCCATGCAAGACGTACAAAAAAGATTTTAAGTGTATTTCTAGTCATGATTGAGGAGGAAAACCTTAAATGCAAATTAGATGAAACTTGATGTTTTGTTCGTGAACGGAGAGGTGATAACGCGCCAAGACAAACGGGCTAGCCGGCTTTGTCTATCAACCTGGTGTTGTACATGGTTTTGTGTATTTCTGGTATTTTTTTCCATCTGTTTTTCATAACCGTCCACGTTGTGCTGATTGTCACGACGTGATGATGCATGTTTTAAAAAGTAACCAGGTGTACATTTTAGATAAGCACTACGCCGTGTATTGTCTTATATTTTTAAATAAATCTTGCTGGTAGTTGCACTCAGGAACTCAGTAAGTCCTACGGAGACACTGTGAGACTAAGATGGCACATCAAAAATGATACCGACTGGGTAATGAAGATGTTGCTTGCGAATCTGGAACCAAGTTCGCGATTCCGAATGCCTGTTGGGCTATGAAGCATTTTGGAACACAATTTACTTCATTGTATCATCCAAAACGGTTAGATTTAAATGTTTCACACACAACCCTGCAAATGAGTCACTTTACCACTGGCAAAGTAATCTGCAGCTAGTTACCTGTGGTTTGAACCGCCTAGCCCGCAGAAGTGGTGCTGTGATATGAAAGGCCCGCTGTTGGTGGTACAATCTGATGAAGGCGAATGGAATGATGATCTACACCATTGCCGGCGACTTCCTGGCGATTTCGACAAGGACCACGTTTAATCATGCACCGAACAAGGCGGGAAATAAACATCAAAGTTAGGACGCTTCCATCGAGAATAATTACCTTGTAGATAACTGTAACTGGAAGTTGTTGGCCAGCTTTTGTCGTTGTGTCCATGGATGGAGTTGGTAACTTAGAAGCGCTGGTAACTGTACTTTTCTTTGACATCCTTGATGGGTTCTCGGTGGATTCTGTTATGTTTACTTTCTTCAATGGGTTGGTCTGTGTGGCATTACTTCCCGAACCGAGAAGAGCGCCATGTTCTACGCTCTGCAGTTTGGTCTTGGTTTGGTGGGTAGGTCTACAGTCCGGCAGTTGGCTGGACACAGTGGACAATTGATGCCAAAACAGTTGACTTGGACTGTTGCAGTTGAAACGTCCACCTTTACTGATATGAAGGAAACAGACTGAACATGAAGAACAACAGGCCTGCCGATCTCTCCCCTTACAGGCCTGTAAACACGCCAACTAATCAATCAGCCAGGAAAGCTCACAGTCACAGTAAAATGAATACTGTTGAGCACTACTGTTACCTGTGGCCATCATATTGCGTATGAGAG